>NW_026252101.1:186680-407067 GCF_025399195.1 Umbelopsis ramanniana AG | reverse complement strand
ACGAACGAAAAATATTTATCACGTGGCGGATCAGAAGAAAAATCCTGTCCGGAAATGGCAAGCGGATGAACCTCTTTGCGAAGGCAATCGCATGAATGAAGGCTTGGCAAAGGGTCGAAGAGGTCAGCTCAGTGGATTCCAAAGGCTCATGTCGCCAACATGGACTTTAACATGGGTCATCACGAACAAAAAATGTTCATCACGTGTCGGATCAGAGAGAAAATCGTGTTCCCAAAAAGGAAAGTAGATGGACCTCTTTGCGAAGGCAATCGCGCTAATGGAGAGGTCGGGACATTCTAGCAAAGGACCCAAAGGGCAAATGTCACGAACATGTGAATCAGCATGGTCATTCCGACCCATGAGGATAAAGCGACGTCACTCAAGCACAAAAACCGTGACTCGTAAAGGATTACCATATATGGCAATCGTCGTTTCTAGGCGCAAGGAAAAGTCTACATGTTAAAGTCGTAGCAACTGAGATGAAAAGAGCAGGGAGAGAAAGAAAGGGAGAAAAGAGAGAGGGCAAGAAATGCAGTCTTATCCATAGCTTAGCGACATAAACTTTACTTTAGCATTTCAAATTAAGCTGGCGCCTGGTGTCACTTTATATCGAGGGGGTGGGGAAAGGAATTGATGCACCGTACGTCTGATGTTCAACTTTCGAGACCTTGTTTCCATTCATTGTCTGTTATATAAACCCATGAGCCAGCTCTCTTGTGCGGCTATATGTAACTTAGTTCAATGCGAGTCAATAAACATTTATTTTTTTATATACTGTATATTCGTTTCACTAGAGTTAATACAACAAGGCGGTTATTTGGGGGTTACAGAGAGCGGAATCATGACTGATCATCAAGATGTAGTACTATGCTGGAGGGGTATTTCGAAGATTTCTTATGACGCTATTAGTGTGCTGTCGGTTTGTTTGTTTTCTCTCAAGCTTCCTTGCCACGGATCCGACTCGACTTCTTTGCAAGCCAGAGTCTTGCGATGAACTTTCTTGAGTTTCGTCATCCTCATCCTCTTCATCGCTTTCAGGAGCTTCATAAGACCAACGACCAAAAACCGAGCGAGATGTGACGGCACGAAGCAGGCGCCTCTGACCGTCTAGTAAATGTCTAGTAGCCTCTACACAATCGCATTCCGCACCACGCGCGTAACCGCAGACAGGTTGTTGCGTGCCCAAGAAAATAACGGGAGGAGTTCGTTCAAGGTTGTATGTTTGCTTGACTTTCGGGATCAACGTTCCGACAATAAGCATCTTTTGTGCCGTCGTTTGTTGGAGGTGGGCTATGGAATGGTCGAATCTTGTAAATACAAATACAACATTATCCCACCAAGTTTTCGGTTGCATATCATCCATCATGCCAACAAATTCTTCCACAATCTTGAAGAAGACATCCCTGTCATTCAAAAAAGTTAATACGTCATTTGGTTGCTGCTTGCATATATACCTGTACTTACGCACTAGCTCCCAGTTGAAAGGTCAGCATAAAAGCATCGATGCCAAATCGTTTTCCTATACTGACGATGTACTCTTTGATCAGCACTTTCCAACGTGGATCCTGTCGATTAGGATCAGCAAATCCCGGTGTGTCCGCTACAGTGACAAGGTTCCTCTTCTTATCAACCTTCCAGATGGCAGTTCGTTCAGTGACAGCGTCGGTAACAGGCTAGTTTTGAAACAAATAAAGATTGAATTAGAACGCTATGGAAAACATGCCAACACAAAGAATTGTGTGTACGGTAAAAATAGTCAACGAGAGATAAGCAACATACCTGAACACTATTGGAAGCCCTAAATTCATTATATCCGATAATACTATTCAGCAAGGACGATTTGCCATGACCAGTCTAATTGAAAGCAAGTTCATTAAGAGTCCTTTGTGAATCACTCTCCGTTACCATCTACTCACTCTGCCGATGGGTATCATAATAAAATGGGATGGATTTTGTCTTCCACTATCCGGAGTTTGCTGAGGGGTTAAGACGGTTGTTCCAAGTCCTGGAGATGCATTGCTAAATGTGCCAGTAGAAGGCGTCGGAGAGGGAGCCTCTTCTCCTTGACCGGACGAAGGCCGTGCCTGAGCGAATGTATTTGAGGATGGCGAAGAGGTTCCTGGCGAGTTTGTGTAATATTCGCTCATACGAGGTTGGGGTATAGGTGGTGATTCCATTCTTCTGAGCGGACTGACCGTTTCGATGTCTATGTTGCTGGGTCTTCTTTCAGTAGAGCTGGTGACAGTGGCATTTTGAAGCTGCAACATGATAGATTCCTCCAATGACGCCTGCGTAGAGAGTTCAGATAGATTATTTCTGTTATCATTATGTGAATTCAATATCAGTGGAAGTGGGCGTGAAAAGGAGTGTCTCTCGGGGGTATGCGCTTCCAGTATCCGGGATTGAGACTCTCCCAGTTCGGTGGGTGAAGGCCGTGGCTCATAGACTCTCGAGCTGGTTGAGGAGGCTTGGTAATCAGTCGAATGTTGTGGGGTATGATTTTGAGTAGGATTGTAGCCAAAGTATTCTTGGGTGGTGGCTGGCTGTCGTGGTGTGTTGTTGGACCATTGTCTTTGGAATGGGTGATTCTGATAGTGAGATGAGCGGTCTGGGTATTCGGAGACCAAAGTACGCTCTGGTATACGGTCAGCCAGTCTATCTACACCCCATTCTGAATGAGGTTGAGCGATGGAATTGGAAGGGCTGGCATAGTGCGGGTATTGAGTGTAGGACATTTGCCACCAAGAGAGCAGCAAAACCCTGTGCCTTCTTTTCTAATCATTTTAAAATTCAGCGCAACTGAATGAGGCTGAGGCATGACACGGCCTTACAAAATAGGAATACTCTTTGGAATTTATTACATAGCATTCAAACAAGCTCATGGATTGATTCCTTTAGTATGGGATACCTGCGAACATCCAAAGGTTAGAGACACTATCTTTATAATTGGTTGGTATGGGACACAACTTACCATTGGTGAGTTTCTGGAAATAATCATAAAGTACGGTGCGCTGGTTCTCGAAAGAATCCTTGATTCTCAAGCTCATAAAGTCGGCAGCAGCACGCTCAGTCTTTTCAAGCTGGAAGCGTGAACGAAGACGTTTGATAGTCTCGCCTCTGAAGCATGGCAAACCAGATTGCAGCATGAGCGATACCAAGTGGCAGATTTCGTCAGCATAAGGTCTTGATGCGAGATAAGCCTTTAGTACAAGTTCAGAGAACTGCTTGAACTGTTGCACCTCTGAGCCACCTCCCATAACTTGAACCATTTCTGCAGTGAGTTTGAAAGGGGAACTTTCGAATGTAATGCCACCGGGGGCAATATCGAAGATGAAACCAAAGTCTGTGATAACAAAATAAAATGTCAGATATCGTGTGGAGAACATGATACTGTATTAAATGCTTACCGATATGAACAATATGGCCATCTTCGTCCAGCATAATATTACCATTGTGTCTGTCCTTGATCTGGAGCAAGTACGAGATCACTGAATAGGCAGCAACACTTTGGACAAAGTTAATGCGAGCTTGCTGGAATTCAATAGAGTCTTCGCCACCGTATTTGGCCACGAAGTAGTCATACATGCTATTCACTTTCTCTCTTCCAAGTTGATCACGAGAGATGGAGCGAGGAATGACATCGATCATACCGCAACCTGGAGCAGTGGCAACAACCCGGTAAGGGAAGACATAAAGATCAAGACCAACGCTGGTAAAGATGTTTTTGAAGACAGCAATCAACTGTAGAGCAAGAACATCTTGACGACAGTCATCTCCCACCTTGAAGATAGCACCCTGCCAAACCTGAATCGTCTGCTTATCCTCGTCTTCTGAACTAGAAAGTGATCCGTTGTCCGCCACCAGCGTTTTCTTAGGTCCAACTTCCTCCACGTCCTTTTCAAGCTTGAAAGTGGCCATGAAAGGAGCCTTGGCGTGCGACTGGAGAGGACGGCCGGAAGTTCGGTTGATATCAATGACTCTTCCTTCGGGGTTACTGGGCAAGTAGACACCGACATCCACCTTGATCTTAGCCATTTCTTCGTCCAAGCGCTTCTTTTGCATGGGTTTCTTCTCGTTCTGACCATACTTGATGTACTCCTTGAGATATCCAGAAATGGCAGTGACTTCTCCAAAGAATTTGAACTCTCTCTGGTAGAAAGCCTTGTCCTCGCCAGTGAACGACTCCACCAAATTATGAATGATCCTTTCCAAGGTCGGCTTGAGGCTGTCGGGTTTCAGACATTCCTTGTCAGCATCCACAAAGAAGTTGGCTTTCATGTTCCAAATAATCTGATGCGCGAACAGTTGCGATACAGATCCAGCTTCCATGATATATCTCTCAATGTAGCCCAAGTCATCGGATCGAAGAGCTTGCACAACCTGAGGAACATAAAAGAACACAGTGTCGACTGGATAATATTCCAAAGCGCGCATGGCATATTGAAGAACCAAAGGATGATTGCTATACGCAGGTGAGAAGTAGCTAGTGGCGGTGATGGGAGCTACAGGACTCCAGTATTGCAAATGTCTAAGGTTAAGACGCGTATTGGGGGCCAGTTTATCGCCGAGTAAGATGACAAGGGCCTCAGCATCATCGACTGCTTCCAATGTGTTGTTAGCAATGACATTTCGGAGTTCACTTTCAATCACAGGATTCTTGAATCGGACAGGCATCTGGACAGCAAGACGTGGATCAATCTCCCAAGCCAAACGAACAGTGTCCTTCCACAATTCATCCACAAGCATCGATTTCTCCACGGTGTTGATGAAGCTACCCGAATTGCCGTGGCCAGGGGTATTCAATGGATTGGACCATACAGACATTCTGTTCAGTTCACTTTCCAAAAAGAGCATGAGCAATTTCTTGCACTGAGCATTATGTTTGACGACATCATCCTTGGTCTTGCCTGACAAAAAGCTGTAGAGGCCAGAACCAATGGAGTTGTTGGAAGACTTTAACAACGAACTTGTCACCATTCGGTTCAAGTTGGGTTTATCGTTGGCGATGGCATTGTAGAAGTTGAGCACAACCTTATATTCTGCAAGAGCGGAGGTCTTGCGAGAACCATAATGCCATCTTGCAGGCATGGTGAACCAGTTGAAGGCGGTTTGATAAAGGAGATGTCTGAACTTGTATTCCTGAAGGGCCTCCATACGGTTACCTTGAAGCATCCTCACCGCCAAAACCAAAAGTTGGAAACGACCCATGCGAGACAATGGATGAGTGCTCAACAGATGGAAGTTTTGCATAGACTCCTGAATGAGTCGAATGAACATATTCACAAGCTGCTTGTTGCGATGCGAGATGGCATGGAAGCGACTAGACAAGAAGTAAATCCATGTCATATGAGGAGCAAATAAGTAATTGGCCACCTTGCAATTCTTTTGACGAATAGCCTTGTCCGAAGGTGTGTAGGTCATCCTGCTGACAAAAGGATTTTGGCAATTGAGTACAGGAGAAAAGAGACCTCTTCTGTGTCGCTGGCACCAATTCCACATCGACAGCATCTCGACCATCAACAGGGTTTCGAAATCGGGTCGTTCAACCACAATCCAATCCCACACAGCTGTACCGATATGCATACTGTCGGGACTGAAAATTTGCACAGGAATACGGACAATGTTGCGAATGATGTCGGCATCAAGCTTGGGTAGAGTGATGAGCAGACCAGCAGCACGATACAATGCATGGTGCAAATAACCGATGGCTACAGGTTTGTTGTTCTTGACTTCTTGCAATATATCAGTCAAGATCTTGTTGACAACAGGTGTTTGATCCATGAGTACCTCGCGGCGAACAAGAGAACTGTCACCGTGTTGCATATTGACACCTCTGTTGATAGCACCAAAGTGAGCCAATCCGGTCATTTCGCCACGATAATGTCTTCTGGAGGTGAATGCATCAACAAACTCGGAAGCATTGTCCACGATGGTATGAGTGACTTGAGGGGCATATTGAATGACAGGTTGTGCAGATGAGGCGGCTCTTCCAGCCTCAAGAGCCAAAGAACGACCCATATGGACAGTATCTGTAGGCATATCAGCTTGTAGAGGATCAAACTCAGCAAGGTAGTTCTGTAAAAGACCATTGACTTCCAGAGGGGCTCTCTCAACCGCCATACGAAGCCATTTTCTGCCGAAATCCGTGAATCGCGTACAGATGTCTCTTCGGTACGAATGCGAATCGCCAAGAGTGATAGTGACATCAGCCTTGATGGATGTGAACCTGTAGACGGGACAGTACTCGTCACGATATTCTGCTTCGCAAGACAACCACAAGAGTTGCACAAGCTCAAGCAACAAACATATGAGGCTCTTGTCAGTAAAGATTTGAGGGAAAGCAGCAACGATACGGTCCGAAATCTTGATGGCGGAATGATGAACCTTGGCAAGCCGGTGGCAGCAGAGCTTGAGTAAGATATGGAGTTGCGCTCGGACGGCATCATCATTGCAAGAAACAACCGCCTTGGTGTAATTTTCAGAAATGAAGGTGCCAGACACGACTTCAACAACATGCTCCAAGCAAGAGGCCAAGGAGCTACTATTGACACCCTGGTTCATGAAGTAACGCAGCATGAAACTGCAGTCACCACTCTTGTTACGCATGAGCTCAATGTGATAAACGGCGAGGATAAACACAGTTTGAGCGAATGAAAAGGACTTGATTTCGGCACTACGCTTGGGTAGATAGTTGATGAGCGATTGACGCATCTTGGAAAGATCACGATCAGATATGTGGCCGCTGCGAAGTACAGAGTTGTACTCCAAGTCACTCTCCAAATAATTGGTTGCACTCTCCATCACCAATACTGGAGTCTTGGAGGCAATGATAATCAACGAGCGGTACCATTCTGGAATAGAAATGGCATCGTCTGTGAATCCGTGGAGAACAAGATGGAACCAAGTATTGCGGAATAAAGCCACTGTGTTCTCGACAGGAGTCTCATGAGGTCGGAAATCGGTATGTGCCAAAAGAGCTGCCAAGACTGGAAGAAGTGAACCAAGCTCGGTAGGAAGGCTAAGTTTGATCCCTTTCTTTTCCTTTGCGGAGATTGGCTCAATGCTGTTAGCCTTCTCAACAAACAAGGCGAGCAAGTTTGTGAGGTACAGCGAATAGAACTCGGGTCGTTCATGAAGTCGTCTAGCAAGATCGAGTTGTGCAGCAATTACCTACCAGAAAGAAATTAGGTATGAGCCGAGTGATCCCTTTGACTCTGGACTGCTCCGCGCATAAACAAAATAACGTTAACTTACAGCATCCGCAATCATCTTGCTCTCACGACGTTCGGTATTGAGGCTGGCAAACAAGTTGATGATATCCATGAAGACTCCGCGCGAACTACTTACGGCCAGACCAGGGAATTGCTGAATCAAAGCAGCCGCAGTGTTCTCAGTGAGAGATTTACGGCGAAGAATCAACATGGAAAATGCCTGTCCAGAAATCTACAAGAACCACTGTATGTCAATAGCTGCTTCAAATTAGACATGCTGTGTAGGTAACATACCGAATCGTCTTCAAGGTGCTTGGCAATACCAATGATGCCAGATAACGCACTGACGCAAATCTGCTCCCTCTCACTATCCGTTAATCCAGATACTTCCAAAGCTGCTCCATTGGGGAAAAGAGAGGAGGCTCCTGATGCAGCTCCATTAGCAGCTGGGTAGGATTCTCTGTTGTTGCGCGTAATCTCGTTCAAAAGAGCATACAAAGTGGAGGTTGCTGTTTGTGTCATCTCACCCTCGGGCTTGGCCTACGTTGAAAGCAAATGAATTATGAGTCACCGCTGGGAATTGGATGTACCGAGCCAGTATTGCTTACCTTCACGGATCGAGCCAATGCTTTAATAGTGTGCTCACGAATATCAGCATTCATGGTAGAAGTTATATCTGCAGCGCGAGCCTTGATAGGAGCCGTCAGATATCGACAAAGCAAAGTGATAACGTGGTCGGTAAGATGGTTAAAGCTATTAGGTTGATTGGGTTTAGAAGTGGATTTCAACTGGATTATCTCATTATCATCAAACTGAGAGCTTACTTGACAGCGAGGATAGTAGCAACATCCAAAGCAGCCTCAATGACTGACTGAGTCGTAATCACGGATGGATGGAACAAACAGTCAGAGATATGGTCCATCAAGATGTCATCGACTTCATGAAGGTAAACTGAAGCCAAAACGGCCACATGCTATATGATAAGAGAATATTGGATGGTTTAGTAAACTTTCGCTCAAGAACACACAAAGCCTAAATGCTCCACCCATCCTTACCAGACTAGAAGCCATGATTCCTGCCATATAAGCCTCAGAAGATGATGCTTTGATCTCGGATGATGTCGAGTTATCGAGCTCCTTCACATCCTCATAATATCCCAAACTCATAACATAAACGCCTCTCATTGCCTTCGACAATTGTTGGTCCTTCTCGGATGCATCAGCTGAAGAGGGTCGCATGATCTTTGAGGCACTATCGGCCAAGATATTACAAGTGTCGGTAAAATTTAAAGCTTTCTGACCCTTTGTAGGCTCTTGGCCTGTCACCATTCGTCCTGTCACGTTGCGCAAAATGACGAGCAAGTCATAAATCAAACGATTGTTGCTAAGTGGTTGTTTATCATCCCAGTACTTCTTTGCAATCTCCCGACAATAGTCATCCGATTGTCGTTCAGAAATACAAGTATCAATCGCATAACGAACGTGGTCCAGTGTCTCGTTTTGGATAAGCGGTTGAGTGTTTTGAATGATGTGGAGGAGCTGATTTTGTCTATACAAGTATGGTGATTCCTGCAGAGCCTTGGAAAGACCAGCGAGGGAAGGCAACAGAAAGCCAACGGTATACTCGACTTTGAACGAAATTTGAGTTATTACACTCTTTCTCGTCCTTTATCACCATGAAACTCATACGTACCATTTCTGGATTCCAAACCTCGGAGTAGAACTTCGGCATACTCCCAAAGTGCGGCATTGATGCTCTCATATTCATCGGTAAGCTTGTATCCGATTTCAAGAAGTGTCTGAACAAGGACATACGTAAGCGACTCTTGAGGTAGGGGACCTAAAGGAGCATGTTAATACGCAGGACCCACATATTCAAGTTGTGTTTAAACATGCACATAACGTACCCTTAGCTTTTACAATGTGCTCCCACTCATACGCCGGTAGATGGCGCAAATATGAGATAAGGGTTGGCAAAGTTTCACGCTGTATCTCTGGAGAAGCTGCAGAGGCAAACTTGGCAAGACTCTTGATACCCTGCTGACCGCGGTATGTCTAGCAGACAAAAGGCGCAATAAGTATAACAATAAGCACTGAGCTACAATGATTGGATGCAACTTACAACAACAATGGCTGAATTGCCATTCTGTTTTCTCAATGTCTGGTCGAGATTATCAGAGGTGAGAGGAGTGCATTTCTGCTTTAACCTTGCAAGTTCGTCATTGGTGGTTTTTGCTCTGGAGTCCGCTAGCGTTTCGGCTAGCTTGGACAAGATGCGAGCGTGCAAGTCAAAGTCCAGGCTACGATGGATGACTGTGTTTAGTTCAATGGAGCTCGCTGTGTTTCTGTCTCTGTAAGTACCTGTTCATAACTCTGACTTCGACTGGAAGACAACTGTTAAGATTTAGCAGAAGCGTCTGGGGTTTTACTTTTTTTGTGTTCCCGATATTGCACGTGCAGAACACTTCTTGTCATTTGAAAAGTCCCAAATTTGGTGTCGAACCATACTTCTTCAAGCTCTGCGAAACTCCCACCAATCGCTAAATAGATCAAATACTAATTGAAAAAGTGGTACATTTGCGTTAAGGATATGCTGTGTCGGTATACCTGACTTGCAGCATATCGGTTCGGCCGGCCGAAGCATTCAAGATTTGACCGCGGCTAGTAAGCTGTAGCCTAAGACACTTTGTACTCATTCTTTTACATTGGTTACAATCCCTTTCCTAAGCAGCGAATGTGCGAAACAGATGACAACTTGTAATGATCAGAAGATGAATTTATTGTGAGAAGTTAAATATAAATTTTTAGCATCCTAAAAATCTAGCAAGAAATTGGTGGCCTTTTCAAGGTCATTATCATAACGGCGCAAGGCATCGACGGCTTGTTCACGCGAGAAGCCCATGTTGAGTAACTCTTGAAGACCCTGTGGTTCAGAAAGCTGTGGCGATCGCACAGAAGATGGTGTCACTGCAGTTGCGGGATTACTATTAGTATTCTGGACGACAGGTTTGGAAGATGGTTCTGCAGATGGTGGAGCGATGTTCTCTTGAGCTGGTGTAGCTTGTGGGACAGATGGTGAACTGGAACCAGGGGATTCAATTGAAGATGCTTCAAGGGCTGGAGCAAAGGCAGAAAAGCCAGAGTGAAGATATTGGGTATTCTGAGCAGCATCTGACAAGGAAGCAGGCTTTGGAGTGTCTACATTGAATGGAGACTCCATGTCAGTCTGATGTGCTGACGAACCGAAGGCTGAATCAAATGCATTATTGTCAAAACTAAAACTGTCGGCAAAGGCAGCAGCATCCGTTGGATTGTCCTTTGTTGCCGTAGGTGCGGGCAATGAAGCCTTTTGAGAAGGCTGTTCGAAGGTAGGGTTGAAATCTTCTTCAAAAGATGCATCAAAAGGAGCCTCAAAGTCATTAGCTGAGCTTCCTGGAATGACCCTGGCTTCAGACATGCTTCCAGAAAACGCTGACTCAAAGTCATCGAAGGGAGACTGCTCTTGTTCCATGGAGACCGTCATACCTTCCGAAACAAAAGACGACGTAGACGAAACTGGATCAATGACCTCGAAATCATGGTCAGGCTTATCCTCGGGAGTAGCACTAGATTCAGGAACAGGCTCTTCATTCAATGTAGGTTGTGCAATGGTTAGAGTTAAATCAGGATCTTCATGTTCAACATGGGATGCTGCTGGGTTATTGGCCAAGGCGACTTCCTCGTGCGGGGACTCATCCTTGACTACTGCAGAGCTTTCCTCAAATGCATTATCTACAGATTGATCTTCTTCTTTTGATTCCTCGTTGTTGGTGGTGTGCTCCACAGAAGTAGTCTCCGGTGCAACCTCCGTTGATGCAGAATCTGCAGGTGTTACTTCTACAGGCTGGCTCAATGCTACTGGAGCCTGTTGTTCATCTTCCGTTGCTTCAGTGTTATTGTCAACTTTAACAGTGCTTGCAGTATCGGTAGACGGGGCGGACAGAGACTCAGTGGTGGGTGCGATCTCTTCCTCCATAGGAATAGAATCTTCTATAGCAGGTGCTTGCTCTTCTGTCACAGGCTGCTCCATCTCTGGCTGTCCTTTCTCTTCAGCAATCTCTTCTTGCTGTGGTTCCACCTCTGGTTGTCCTTTCTCTTCAGCGATCTCTTCTTGCTGTGATTCCACCTCTTCTGGGACAACAGGGACTGATGGCTCTGCATTTTCTGGGACGGGCTCGCCTTGTTGCTCAGGAACATCTGTTGGCTGCAACTCTAAATGTTCACTCTTCTGATCCTCTATGATAGGTTCTGAAGGCTGATCGGAAACTACTTGCTGATCCTCCTTGCTAGGCTCAATCGATGGTTGCTCTAGCGAAGATACTTGAGCAGCAGCAGTAGGTACAGCAGTTTCCATCGCTGGAGTCTCCTCTTCTTCCTCCACTTCATCTTCCTCTTCCTCGGTACTTTCAGAGTCAGTAGTTGATTCTGATGGAGAATCTGATTCGGTATCATCTGCCTCGCTCTCTTCGTATTGTTCCGCTTGAGTAGCAGAATCAACAGGTACATCGGATGTAGTAGAAGGTTCTTGTGCACTAGCAATCTCTTCAACAGCAGGAGTCTCTTGAGGAGCTTCCTTCTTTGAATCATCTGCTTTGTCGGTCATAAGGAAATGAGTAGAAGTTGGTGTTGCGAAATCATCATCAAAGCCACTGGAAAATGCTTGCTGCTGTTCAGGGAATGAGGTAAAGGGGGAAGTTGGCTGGTCCCCAAACACTTCGTCAAAATCGGACGGAACTGTGCTTTCCTTAGCAGCTTCAAAGGTACGGGTGAAATCATCAAACGGATCGCTGTTACTGAAGTCGTCATGTGAGCCTTTCTCCATAGCTAATCCTGCGGCGGCAGCACCGGTGGCTACTGCTGAAACACCAGCAATCGTTGAAAGATCTGACTTGCTCTTACTTCTGGCGACTGGAGGAGGCGCAGGTGGCTTCTTACCAGACAATGAAGCAGAGTTTCGCTTCTCCTCTTGTACAGACTGATGATATCTACTGGAAGGAGGTGGTGGAGGCGGTGCAGCTTTGGTGCGCTGAGTTGGACTAGACACAAGTCGACGAGCGGTAGATCCAGGGGAATTAGAGTCGGTAGGAGAAGACGGTAGTTGAGGAAGTTTGGGAGATTCTAGGATAGAGTCTGAGACTTCTTCTATTGGAACTCCAGACTTTGCTTTATCCAGAGCGGTTTCAAGCTTTGCTACATCCGCATCAGCAGCCGAGGCTTGTTTGCGAGTGATATCAAGCATCATACGATCCTTCTTGATAAATGCACCAAGTTTTTCCAATTCTCGTCGCAACTGGTTGCTCTGCTCTTGTTTAGCAAAGATGCCTTTCTTCAATCGACTTGATTCTGATCGATTATTTTCAAGCTCTGTACTAATCTCTTGTTTCTGCGACTGGTAACCTTCCAGTACTTCAGTAATCTGCTTGGCATCTTCCTGTACTTTGCGTAACTCTTCGCGCTCAACTTCCAACTGCTCCTTTAGTTTCGTGATACTAGCTTTTGCGTCTGTTTCAGAGGTACGCAAGTTGTTCAAACGCTCTGTAAGTTCAGCTTGCTCCTTTTGCACTGACTTGAGTTGGTCATCTAAAGAAGTGCGCTCTGCATTTAGTCCTGCTTGCTGCTCTTCACCAAGTTTAACATTTTGTCGCAATGTTTCCAATTCCGAATTCGCCTTTGCTACCGTACTTCGGGTTTCAAATTGCTGGAAGTGGTCTCCATCATCAATTAATGATTGATCGGTTGATGGTGGTGACTGAACGAACACGGGGGCTTCAGAAACTGGCACGCCGCTGGCTGGGGTCTGGTTTAACAAGCTGGAAGGAAGTATGGTGGGGAGTGCATCGCCTTTCAGTCGCTTGTGGATAAGGTACATGGCAATGGCAAACTCTTCTTTGGATAACCTTCCTCTTTCGTGTCTGTCAGCCAAATCCCAAATATGCGCAAGGTCAGCGTCGGGCAGACGAGAATTTTGGAAAAATTCTACTGCATCCCCGCCTTGTATGTAGCCATGTTTTCCTACATCAATCTTGTCGAAAAAGGTATCATACTTTTTTCTGTCCTCCGGGCTAATAATCCACTTATTGCTGTTGGGTGGTAGAGAAGGAGACATGGTGTTGGCTCTAGAAATCATAGGAGAGAACGCTGAAGATGATCCAGTGAATTGTCTTGCAACAGATTGTATAGGCGATGCAGCCAATTGAGGCGGACCAGCGCTATGTCTAGGTGCGGGTGCTGCGATATGAGCAATTTGAGGGGATGGACTAGCTGATGCTGGCCTTCCAGCAGCGGCCGCATATACATTAGAAGGAAGTGTAGATGGTAGATCCTTCTTTCCTTCCATACATCTTGCTACATAATACATAGCAATGACAAATTCGGTTTGGTTCAAAGTACCGGATCGTCTGCTATCTGCCAGAGTCCAAATCTGCGCTAAAGTATCAACAGGTAGTTGTGACCGAGAAAACACACGCCTGGCCTTTTCAGAATCAAGAATTCCATTCTCTGGGCGTGAAGCATGGAAGATGCGAATAAACTTTTCTCTTTCGGCGGGCTGAATGATCGGTTTACCGGCATCTGGTACCGCACTAATTGATACTCCGTCGAAGACCGGTACTTTCACGTCTATCGATATAAAAGCGTAAGAGAGTGTGCCAAGACCTCCATGCCCATTCGAAGCATCAGATTAATAGGAAGAAGTACTCACTTGTTGCGATTATTGGCTTGGAAGGCTCCTTTCCTTGCTGCTGACAAGCAATTAATTTCAAAGCGACATAGAAGGCATGATTATCAAGTTGTCCAGCGTTTGCTTCGTCTGCTATATCCCATATCTAGCGATTCAAGCATTAGCACATTTTTATCCTTCGCCAAGAGAACAGTACACCAACAAAGCAAAGTAGTACCTCCGACAAAACGGCTGGAGAGAGACCAGACTTGGCAAAGAATTCAATGGCTTCGGCGCCAGACACAATCCCGGTGCCAGACTTGTTGGCAATTTTAAAAAGCTTGGGGTAGTCAACTTGTTCTATTGAACAATTAGCGTTAGGCATTTGCTACGGTACAAAGTTCTAGAAGGGGGTGGGGGCAATACCTTCCGGCGACAGCTTCGCTTGTACGTTGGCATCTGTAGCAGAGTTCAATAGGGAGTAAGGACCAGTTAGCGGTTATAGCAAACATAAAGTAATGGCCATTACCTCCTGCTTCATTCAATGGCATTGTAGAATAGCGCTGCAAATTGGCGGCCATTACCCCAAATAACAGCACAAAGTTATGAAGTGCAACACAGCGGACGGTTTCAAATTGCTTCGATATCATCATCGAAGCAATGGATCACGTGACTTTCCAGTTGGCCAGTGTAATATGAGTGAGTGCATGGGGCCTCGTCGGGGAAGACAATCAAGCGGTCGATCTCAGTTTAACCAGGTCATCGTCTTCAAAGCTTTCGCTTCAAAGAATGTATTTTTCAAATCATCTGGTGAACAAGCATTTCGTACAATGCGTCTCGCCTTTAAATATTAAGGTTACAGAGGTTTCACCACTTCTGTTTTTGTAGTGAGATCACGAAGGCAGTGTGCACGCGGGGTCAAAAGCCTAGTGTAACACAGTCTGGAGTGCGCTCGTGGACGCCACTTGAATTTTTTTGTTCATGTATAAAAATCAAAGACCTTTGAGAATTCTAACCGCCAGAGACTTTCTTTCGCAAAATGTCATATCAAGATTTAGTATCCGAAGCTCTGCCCGAGCTCAACATTCTCTTGAATGAGATAGAAGCAAAATCACAGAACGAGCGGTCATACCATGAACGAAACTTGAAGGCAGACTTGATTCGCCTCGAAGAACTTCCCTCGCTGGAAAGACAAGTTAGGGAGCATGAGAACAGAATGTAAGATAGCAACAGAATTTTGGAAATACAGCGTTTTATTACGAAGGAGACTAACTAGCTACTAGCAAGGTACTGGAAGATGATCGATTGAATCTAACTACCTGGAGTGTTGCCTGGGCAGTTGCATTCTGTACAGTAAGTTACTTTGTACAATACCGAGGCAGGTAAACGGTGGTATCCTAATCTTTTAATGTTGATAGTGCGATCAGGCTCGTCAGGCAGAGGACATTAAACGTAAGCTTGAGGAGTCTGAGTCAAAGCTGAAGGATGTTCAAAAGCAAATTGAGGCCGTTGATGAAAAGGTCAATTTGGCTCGCGAAGGGGTAGGTAGTCATGGAGATTTGTGTGGTATAGGATTCATTGTTATTTACCATACTATCCAGAACGACAATGCCTACTTGGAAATAAGATCACTTGAACAGCAAAGAGACAAGGTAGAAGAGCTTTTACGACCGGTAAGCATAGCCAGGCAGTAATATTCTTTGCATTTGCTCAAGTGCTAAAACAACGACCCCACTTTCAACAGATATTCTCTCTCCGACAAGATCCATCTGTGACAGAATGGGAGGAACGAATAAAATCCATGAAGTCTAAACATGCGGAGGTAAAATCAGCCTATGCCTTAGCTAATAATTTTCTTGCGCTTACGTACTTTTATCCCACAGCTAGTGAGAACGAACGAGGTTCTACCACAAGTTATTGAACTACTAAGAGAAACACAGCATCACTTGACTGGTGGCATGTATCAGGCTCGAGAGTTCAACGATAACCCGGAAGAAAAAGTAAAAGAAATCTTTCCCGCGGAAGCCTTCCAATCTTTCAAAAAGGCAATGGAATTATACCCACCGCTTCCCAGGATCAAAAAGCCGGACGTACAGTAAGTTGTCGAATATTTACTCGTATCGTTTACAAAGCATGACACTAATATCGGTGGTATAGGCAAAACGAAGATTTGGGAAATCTTTACCTCTCGAAAGCTACACGCTATTTAAAAGAAATTCGAACAAATGTAGAGGAAACGGAAGCGGACTGTCAGCAAACCATTTTTGATAACGCAAAGGCAGCCTGTAAATTGGAAATCGAAATTGGCAGAGAAAGAGATCTTTTCAGTAAGGAAAGAGTCAAGATCCTGTCTCAGTCCGTCTAGCTAGCTGAATGGAAGGCTAGAACCAGTTTTCAAATCGCAAGGCAGTGAATGCACTATTAGAGTTTTACCTAAGATTAATAACCACATCTTGTCTCGCAAGCATTGTTACATGATAGTTTTTAACGTCGCATTGTTATAAGTAAAAAAGAAAAAGACTAGCTGTATTGATTGGTTGGGCTAATATGGATTTAATTAAAGCAGTAGTAAAGGGTCAACTGGACTTGGTTAAGCATGATGCTTTGATAGCCTGGTCTTCCAATGAAATTTTTACTTGTTGAAAGAGAATCCCTTCTTCTTGGACTTCTCTGGAGTAAGAGGTCTTCCGCTCTCCAATCTCTTCTTCTTCTCTTCGAGCTCTTGACGTTGTCTCTCTAGTGCCTCCTTCATTTCCTTGTGACGAGCGTACAATTCTTCTTCGCTCTGCTTGAGCTTAGCTTCCTTCTCTTGAACCTTGGCTTGGAAGACCATCTTCATTTCAGCCTCCATCTTGGAGAGCTTGGTCTCATGTGCCAATCGTTCCTCTTCCATCTTCTGAACAGGGTTGACTTCCTTGAAGACGGTAGGATCTTGCTGAATACCCATAGCAGAAAGCTTCTCAGAACGATAGTTCTCGTACAGGAAGTTGTTGGTATATTCTTTGAGTTCCTCCATGTGGGTGCTAAGGAAATTCTAGCGTAAATGGAAAGGATGATAACCATCCACTGAAAAACATGAGAACTTACCGAATAAGCATTTGTCTGAGTTTGACAAAGTCGCAGTGGTCCTCATTGTCAACTTCAATGACACCCCAAGGGTACTTGCGTCCTCGTACCATGCGGCCACCTTCGATTTCAACTTCCTTGTCAGATCCAACAATAGCGAATGGAATCTTAGACATGATCTCGCGGTTTTCAGCAATGGTTTCAGCATCGTCATATTCATACTGGGGAGCTTGGAAAATTTGGATGTTGTGGAAGTTAATGTCATCAAGAATACGTTCCTTGAAAGCGTGAACTTCTTCTTCTGTCATGGTATCTGACTTAGCAATGACGGGGATGAGGTTGACACGGGTGTGGAGACGGCGCATGAACTCGACATCAAGAGGCTTCAAAGCGTGTCCAGTGGGGGCGATGAAGTAGATACAAGCGTGAATTCGGTTGTCAACAAGCTTGGTACGGTTGACTCTGTTCTCTTGTTCCAAGTAAGCATCGAATCGTGACTCAATGTTATCCAATATAGGCTTCCAGCTATTTCGGTAAGACTGGTTAAAAATATTACTTTGAAACATTTTGTAACCTGATTTGTGCTTTACCTTTCCTCGTTGTTAACGAAATCTCCGAATCCAGGAGTATCGACGACAGTAAGTCTAAGTCTGACACCGTTCTCTTCAATATCAGCTGTGATGGATTGGATATCGACAGTCTTTGGTGTTTCGTGAGAAGGCTCAGCAACGACCTTGTTGGGATATAACTGGGTGCTGAACAAGGTGTTCACAAGTGTTGATTTACCAAGACCAGATTCACCTAAAGATTATACCGTCAGTCACAAAATACCAAACGTTTACAACAATAATGAGAAAGAAAGTTGATCTTACCTACAACCATAGTGGTAAACTGGAAACCTTTCTTTACAGACTTTCGGTGAACCTGATTTGGTAAATTGGCAAAACCAACATAGCCTTGCAACTTCTTGCGAATCACATTACTTGCGGCCTATAAACACGTACCAAACAAAAGAATTAGTATTCAAAGGACCATCTAGTGTTGTACATTCCAAAGTTTTATTTACCGAAGCAGATGCAGTGTTCACGCCGTCAACTTGATTATCTGTAAGGATTGAAAGTTAGATATCATAGAAATGTTTATCAATAGAAAAGAAGTTCTAGCTTCTTTCATGGTGGTAAGAAAGGGGCATCAGGATTGTTTGATCTCCAAGGTACGTTTGAAGGGCCAAAAAAAAAAAAGTCCTTTCAACTGAGCAGAAAACAATCGACATGAATCGGATGGTGTCGTAAATGGACGCGTATGTAGTCGAGTAGATTCAAAGCTATGTGCGAATGTCGTCTTCTATCTGTTTCCAAAACGAATAAAAGAATGCGAACGTACCAGCCATAATGACAGGTGAGATGATCGAGGAAGAGATGGACTAGGCTCGTAACTCGGAACCCAAGCAAATGAAGGGGGAGAGCGCCAAGTGAAATATCCAATAGGAGTCTCTCTCACTTTGCCTTGTGTAACATCCGTACCTCGTGGGACGTTGTCTTGTTTGCTTTCTTGCAATCACTGCTATCGTGAACAACACCTCATACAATCATAGTGCATACTATGGCCAACCTTCAGACGTATGGAATTTATTCAGAATGATAGCCTACATTGACTGAGTCACAAATGGCATCCCACATAAGAGCTGTAATTTAATTTCACCATCCGCAAGCCTGTCCATCCGCACGGGGATCACTACCAGCGGACAGAACACGCTTGCCTGTGCGTTCATCATTATGGACCTGAATGATTTGGCCTCTGCCAAACATGCCTCTTGCGTAATGCTCAAGCTTCTTGCAAGTATGACCCATTTTTCTTAGCTTTTCAATTTCTTCGTCAGCGATACCGTCCTCTACATACACGATGGCCTTTGAAACATCAGTGAACGAGTATGCTAGAGGATCAGACGAATCTTTTTCATCATCAGGTGGTGAGATACAGATTCTAGGGACATCCAGTGCATGCTGAGGATTAAAAAGATAGTGAATCAAGTTTAGTACAACCTGCAAGTGACCCTGCGGTTGCATGAAGCCTCCCATCACTGCAAGGCAATCATTTAGAATCCAGTAGTCATCAAATGATATATTGAGCTCGTGTACTCAGTGAAGACTTACCGCCAAATGAAGCTACTAGCTGGTGTGCACCATCTGATCCTTTTCTGGTAATCATAGAGGGGATGATAGTATGATAGGGACGTTTGTTAGGGCCGAGGCAGTTAGGAGCCCCTTCTGTCAGAGTAAAGTTACATCCCCGATTTTGTAGGGTAAAACCGCATCCCTTTGGAATGGCTGCAGTCTGCATTGATTTAGTTAGTGATAAACTTTCTTATATTGCCAAGAGACTATATATATAAATATGTACTTACTCCAAAGCCCATGTAGTTGGAGTTCTGTTATATGAATAAAAGATAGGTTAGCCATTTGGCATCTAAAAGAGTCACATTTGTTCATATCTGAGTAATCTTACTATGAAACTGCATGCATTTCCATAGTCATCCACCACAGAAAAGTAAACCGTTCCGCTATTATGGGTTGGATAACCTTTCTTGATTTCTGGATTAGTTTTGCTAGGAATAAAGAGTTTGGCTCTTTCGCGAAGATATTCTTCGTCCAACAACTCCTTAGAAGGCACAGGCACACAGTCAGGGTCAGCAACATAATAGCGAGCATCAGCAAAGGCAATTCTCAATGCCTCAATGATGGTATGGAGGTACTCTGCAGAATTATGTTCAAGCTTTGAGAAATCAACGATATTCTGCTTTTGAAGTTCCTTTAAGACTCCTAGAGCAATCAAAGCTGCAATTCCTTGTCCGTTTGGTGGACATTCCCAAACAGTGATATCCTCGTAGTCAATAGAAATGGGCTCAACAAATTGCGTATCATGAGCAGCTAGGTCTTCTAGTGTCATGACACCTCTTCCAGACTGGATGAGGTCGACAATTTCTTGTGCTATCCTTCCGGTGTAAAATCCCTTTTTACCCTCCTTTGCCAGTGTTCGGAAAGTTCTTTTACGTTAAAAAAAGTTTTAGTTGCTGTCTTTCGTAACGTACGATAGTGCATGCTACTCACTTTGCCAAGTTAGGATTGGTCATAATTTCTCCTTCGCGAGGCGCGCGACCGTCAATCAGCATTTCATTGAAGTTAGGTGATGCCTTCAAGATAGACTGTTCTCCTCCTTTCCACTATTATATGCGCACGTTCATTAGTTATGACTGACTGGCGATTGCATTTGTCAAAGCATGACAACTTACAGCATTTGCAGAAATGTGAGATACAGGAAAGCTTGAAAAGAAAAAAGATATCAATGTTAAGCTATGTATGGAATTGAACAGCATTTGTAGCAAACGTTACCCATTTTCAGCCAGATCAATGGCAGGGGAAAGCACTTCTTCCATGGTCACTTTGCCAGATCCGAGCTTTTCGACTGTATCAACCCAAGCTGCGGCAGCTCCAGGAACAGTAACGGAATTCAAATTTTTCGCGGGTATCTCTTTGCCTGAGAAACCGAGTGTTTCTTTGGCATACTTCAGTGTCAACGCTGCTGGTGATCTGTTTGATGTTGATTATTAACGTGTGGCTTCAAGAAGAGCTGCAAGATTTTTCCATCCATTCTAATACCTTCCTGATCCGTTCATGGCTTTCACTTCCTTAGACTTGGCGTCATAGAAGAGGCAAAAGGCGTCACCGCCAATACCAGTAGAAGAAGGTTCTGCAAATTGGCATTATCAGTCTATGCTCTTCTTATCGGACTTCGTCGAAATTTAGGTTTTCTCACCGGTGACATTCAGTGCAGCAGCTGAAAATTCGTGGAAAAGAAATTCATCAATCACCCGCTTGAAAGTGCACATCTCCGAAACCTCGGTACTTACCAACCGCAACTGCAGCATCCTGGAAAACTGAAGCGTGAGTACATTATAATATGAAGTTGATAGTTAATTTGATGTCAACGATCCATAATACTCACAGCAGCATTTCCTCCTCGCTTCAAAATCTCTAAGCCTGCCTGAGTAGCTAATGGTTGCCTAGATAAAGGGGGGAACAATGTGTTCATTTCTCGAATTTCCTACATAACCATCTGATATGTCTGATGCTTACGAGCTTGAAACGATAGCATGTGTACCGTATACGGCAGATCTACGGGAAATGAAAGGAAGTTCTTTGGACATGGTATCAGCGAAGTTTGAGAGAGCGAGTAAAAGTAAGAAAGGGAGAAGAAGAGAGCGGGGACAACCGACTGGAGATTGATATGCTATTTTTTAGGTAATTTTTATTTTTTTTACAGCGAAAGCAAAAACCAGACCACAGCAAGACTGGACACTAATCTGGATAGGACGAGATGATCAACAACTAAACCTTCACTAGTTGATATTCGTATGACTCGCGTCTGATTACTGAATTGTTCTCTTCGTACATGCGACACGTTATTCAGCTCATCAACTACATTCATCGCGTCTCCTTGGTTGAAGAAATCTACTTCGATGAAATTTGGATTACGCTCAAACATTTCCTTACATATGGACATGTGTTCCTGCAGCTGCAGCATAGAGTTGGTTTCAGCGGCCTTTCCTCCTTGAGGTAGAGGTATGCTCATATTTCCAACGACGAAGTTTCCATACAGGAAATGGTTTACAAGATACATCATTTCATCTGGTTCTTTTGGATCCTCCGGTCGATCAATATCACAGTTCAAGTCCTCGGGTGAAAAGTTGTTATACGGTGTCTCCCACATATACTCGAATTGGTGGTTAATCCTAGCACGACATACTGGTTAGCACCTGCCTTAGTTTTCAAATCATACTGAAATGGCACTTACCATGCCACTTCCGAAGGGTCCGCTCCCATGTCAAGATATACCACGAGCCTCTTATTGGATTCAATCATCTCTCCAAGGGTCGGCCATTGGTTGCTGTAGCGCTGCTTGATGTACAGGTAAGGCATAATCTCACTAGCCTCAAACACTGGCTCCAGATCGCGGCTATGAAAGTCTCCAATGTTGTTCATCATAATGGTGATTACTTCGTGCGGATTCAACTTGAGCCAATTTGCGATGATGTCTAACGTATCTTCTAGAGGGCCGGCATCTAGAATTTCGCACATGGTGTGGCACAGTTGGACTTTGTATTGCGTAGAATTGCTCCAAGAACCAGGCTTGGCAGTCGTAAGTTTCAAAGCTCTAACGCCTTCATCTAACTGATAGGCGATTGGGTATTCCTGGTTTGCACCGATGTTTTTAGCGTAAGCGTAAGAGTTATGGGTTGCAAGGTAAGTAATTTTGTTGTAAGGACGGTCGCAAAACTCCTCGTGGCCGTTGCACTTTAATGCAATGATTCCGTAGACAAAACAACTCAATGCAATAAAAAGGGGAAATAGCATTATCTGGCCTGCTGGTATAAGATTTTGATATATTCAAGCGATGAAAAGAATGTGAAGTGAAAGAAGCCGAAGTAGCATCGTGTTCGATGGTTGCGATTGAAAAACATCAGACCCGAAGCAGGTCCGAAACATAGGCAATGCCGTCACTTTGTCGGATACAAGAATTTTTCATAGCGTTAGAAACTTGCTAAACCTGGGTGAATATGTCCGGTAGTTTCTTTTTGTTCCAACAGCTATGAAACTTTTGAGCTGTGATATTAGTGAGTTTTATGTATTTATGGCCGCCACTTACAATTTTCTCATAACACTATCTTTGAGAGCTGTAGTGTTCAGATGGTATATGATACGGCGTGCTTTCTACTGCTGAACTATCACTAGAGAGTATCTCAACGTACCAACCACCAGCAGGAGTGGTACTATAATTGCAGCGGAACCATGGACCGTTTCAGGTCGCTCTTTATATGATTGCCTAGCCAGAGCTCTGAAAGCTCCTTTCTAATACAATACTGATTGTCAAATTAAAGAGCAATAAACTGGACACTGACTTTTTTGATGTCGCTGTTGACTTATAGTGCTAACACTAGTCATGAGTAATAAAGCAGACTATTTTTGTGAGATATGTCCAGAACCTGAGCGGTATTCCAAGAATACAACTACCGACTCTGCATCCGAATATCTTTGGCACTAACTTCTAGGTCAAGCAGGACAAAGCAGTAAACATGACGCATGTGTAGTAAACGCAACGACTCTTTATCCGAATACTGAGAGTTATTATTGTTTATTGATGGTCTACCCGCGCTTTCCGGACTTCATAACGGGCGTTTGGAATAGGACGCTGCTTCGACCTTTACTAATATTAATACAGATTGTCTATATCGGCTCAATGCTTCCAACTAGTCATTAGATTCATTAATATCGTTAATTTTAAGCAAAGCGGCAAGGATTCCTATTCCAAATTGTCGCCATCTTATTTTAACCTTCGGGAGGTATTGTCATGGTACGTAAAGAGCTTACAATTTAATTAATCAATTTCGACTTTCGACATGCTGGCGAATATTGATCATTTTGGAATATATAATGCAACTCCACTTTGAAGCGACTGTTTCCTAATTATTCTTCTCATAGGAAAAACGCTTTTGTGCAATTGTGGGGCATAATATTACGGTAAGTAACCAATACTTATGAAAAAAGCTTCTTGTATTTGAACCAAGTAAAACATTATGAACCGTCGCTGTTAGATAAAGGTAAAGTAATAGAATGTTACAGATTTTTAGCATGAAATAGCCTGTTGTACTATACAACACCTTACTTGCTGTTATCTTCTACTCTTGGAAGAATACAACAAGAAACCATATCAAAGAATCTTACTTCCCAGGTGATGAATTAAAGTCATGATGAAAACCATTTTAAAAATTTGGTTTGTTGCCTGAAAATTGTTGAACTACATACAGAACTAAAAGAAAAATTCTGATCATCATTGCAAACGAAGTCTATTTAAATATAAGCTATTTTATTCAATTGTATTTTCCATTTTCAAGCCGTTTTGGCCATTTCTTGCAGGCAATTTTTTTTAAGGTATTGGGTATCTCATACAGCTTTGCATCCAACAATTTCGCTGCATAAGAAGACATAGATGAAATAATAGCAAGTGTATTTATTATTCAGCCATCAATGAATACGCAGCTTGACTATCAAGTCGAGATCAAAATGCTCCAGAGGTGGGCCGCCAGTGAATTGTTATAGCTGAGAAAATTTTTGGCAGCCAGATCAAAAAACTCTAGCCAGCAGCAGTACGGCAGCAAATTGCACAGTCGGAGTTTCCAGGACTTATCAGGATGCTGCCAGTGTCGAGCCATGAAGCTTCCTTTTTCATCCGTCAAGGTTCGTAAGTTTCAATGATTGATGAATGGATGGTGAAATGTGATGGATGGGTTCCTGGCGATGATAGATGGATGGATTATATTATCGACGTGCGAATAGCGACATTTCGAGTTAGACAATCAACATGTGGAAAATTGCTAGCATGGGGTCTGCATTATCAACATTGTACTAACTTCTCTATTATCCAATAATCTTCTACCAACTGCAATACCACTGCTATCTTTGCTCTCTATTTGCTACAAATATCAACACTTACATCGGATCTACAACCAATTTAGTTGAGCAATGGTTTTGAAGCACAACAATCAACTGCCCAACCAGCATTTCCGCAAGGACTGGCAGCGTCGCGTTAAGACTTGGTTCGACCAGCCTGGTCGCAAGAAGTCCAGAAGAATTGCACGCATCCAAAAGGCTGCTCGCATTGCTCCCAGACCCGTCGATGGACTTTTGCGCCCTGCTGTTCGTTGCCCCACCATCAAGTACAACACCAAGCTCCGTGCTGGTCGTGGTTTCACTCTTGAGGAGCTTAAGGTATATACACTTACTCATAGTCAATGTTGTGTTTTGGGATGTTATATTTTGATAGCATCGCATTACTTGTTGGATTCGGGTGAAAACTAGATAATTAACTTTTCCGGTCTGTTTAATTTTTTGACGTATAGGAAGCTGGTGTCTCTCGCAAGCAAGCCTTGACCATCGGTATCTCCGTTGACCACCGTCGCCGCAACAAGTCTCAAGAATCCCTTGAGCTTAATGTCCAGCGTCTCAAGGCCTACCAGGCTAAGTTGATCATCTTCCCCCGCAAGGCCGGTAAGCCCAAGAACGGTGATGCCACCGATGTCTCTGGTGTTTCTCAGCTTAAGGGTGCCGTTCTTCCCATTGAGCAAGTTGCTGCTGGTGAGGAAGCTCGTGCCATCAAGGCTGAGGAGAAGGAGCTTAACGCTTTCCAGAAGTTGCGTTATGCCCGTTCCGAAGCTCGCACTCTCGGTGCTCGTGAGAAGCGTGCCCGTGATAAGGCTGAGGAGGAAGCTGCTAAGGTTAGTTGAGCACTTATTCTGTGTACTTATTGATACTATATGACTTGGTACTGACACAATTTATTCGAATCTACAGAAGAAATAAGTATAGTGTAGCTTCTTTAGCTTCTAGCTCTACCTGTTGTGCCATCAAAAGATTTGACAATAAATCATTCCCAAAATTTAAATTGGAAGCAGTCGACGCACACGTTTACATAAATTCGACAGTAACAACAGTACTGTCTTTAGCTACTTCAGCTCTGTCACATATAACCTGATTTCAGAGAAATCCGAACGTCCATTCTTATGCCAGAAATGTGATAGCTCGAAACGAGAACTTTGACATTCAAGTACATCCACTGTCATTGATCAGCTTGTCATGTGTGAAACTAAGTATTAAGGCTCCACTCAGCGGCCACAAACAAATTCGTTGGCTTTATGTCCCAGTGCAGCAACTAGGATAGTCCAGTTCGTAGCAGTCGCGGCTAGTGATATGAAGCACGTTTGGTCATCTGCAAACACACCGAATGTATTCAATGTACTATGGATATGGCGATGCTTCACCTGCTACAAGACTACATCCAGTTGCAAAGCCTACTTGTGAAAAGAGCAATGTAAGCAGTGGATGGGAGGACGAGACGTGTTTGACTATCGCAGGCATTGAAGATTTGCTTAAGAAGATCTGGACCTTACTCTCTCTCTTTGAGTAAAACTATTTAGTTAACAGCTTAGTTGAAGCGATTGTGCTTTGCATGATGAACATGTAAGCACACCAGCTCGCAAAGCAATATATTTCAAAGTATTGTAGTACTATTTCCGTCTTGTATATTCAACCTTGCATTATTCGATGGTCTCCAACCGATATAAGACATTGAATTTGTTGAAGCTAAGAAACAAAGGCAACATTTCCTGCTCTTTGACGTTGATTCTACGTGGAAGTAGAAAGGTATGCTTGGCTAAAATTGTAAATCTGTTGTTTAGTTTCTTCCAAGTTGAAGACAAAAGGCAGCAGGGCGATCAAAAGGTTACACAGCATCATTCAGACCGTATACAGATGTAGCGCTGCAAATTTCATAAGCCAGCCAATGCATGAAGAACCAAGTAACCGCCATGCTTCATGGGATGGACTTTGAATTATGGAATTAGAGTACTTACGTAGCTGCGGTGATGGAATTACTTTTTTAATCAACCATGCATTCTGACCCAGGTATATGGGTTCCTTCGTTTTACGAACCGGTAAACAAGGATAATCATGAGGTCTGAAAATAAATGTATATGGACAGCGTGGGTTTTTTTAATTGTCTTTCGCTCATAGCAAAATTGCAAATATGGTCATGGAAATACATTACATCTATCAGTACGTATGGACGGCCATTGAAAACATAGCATATACGAGTTTTTCCTCGCCAGAAGTCCTTCAAATATAGAGATCAAACGGTATACTCTGAGCATGGGCATGAAGGTGGCCTCAGCGGACAGTTTACCTTCATCATCCATCCCATATATCTTAGAGCTTTTACTTGAAAAATCTGCAAGATCACGTACGTTTTCATAGCATACTATGGGACACCTTCGTACATTTGAGAATATTTATATGTTAGCGAGTCATCAAGAATTATGATATTTGATACATGTATTCGAAGAGGTTCACAATTACATAAAGAACCCCTATTCCTTCATCTGTCTGGTGTTATTCTGCTGAAAACGGTACTTCAGCTCGTCAAAAATAAGCTCACATTCCAACTGAGTTCGTTCGATCATGGCGGCGTTTTCTTGTCCTCTACGAATCAAGTACGGAATGACTTGTTTGACTTCTCCATAGGGAAGATATTTGTATACCGGTAAACCGAATTGGCTCAGCGTATATGAAATTTTGTCAGCCATACCTAATCGATGCAATGCCAGAACGGGAAAGGTTTAGGAGTCAGTGATTACTTAAGCTTCTGATTGAATTTAAATAAAGTAATACTCTACCGTATAGCTGGCCAAAGGAGACTACACCAGAATCTAGCGATATGTGATGATGTTGAAGCTCATTACATGCATACATGACGCTTTCATGATTATGCGATGCTATGACGAAAGACAGCGGTGAGGTTTCCTCTGTAACCGGTATACCTGTCCTCTGCTGTGTTACCTCTAGCGCCTTCAATAATAAGAGAATCGCTGAATGGTATGACTCATGTGTATCATTAATAGTATTTTGAATGGGATCAGAGTATCCTAATTCCGCGGCGCGCTGATTGAATAGGAGGAAGATGGTGGTGGATTTAATATGAAATGGAAGAAGTTCGATCGGTCTCCGCAACGCCGTTTCACGTATTGTTGTGCGACTTACCGCCCTCTCTTGAACCATGTACGCTCCACGAACTAATTTAACGCCGAGACCATATTTGTAACGCTCGGCTGTTACCAAGTCTAGCTTCAGTTTCGGTAGTGCGGTTTTTGTATACATCTGGTCTGGTATCCAAAAGAGATGAAATTACTAATGTGGTAGGTAGGACATAGGCTTAGCACATGATGATATGAGAAACGTACAGGTATTGAAAACAGTAGGGCGACTACCAAGTTGGTTATGCTTTTGCTCCATGACTGACGCAGCCTGATCGATTGCCAGCTGCAGATAAGTCTGTTCTGCGTCAATTAAGACTTTCACACCACATGACTTTGCCAAAGAGCATATTTCATCAACTCGGTGCAACATTCGTAACCAATCTTCTTGGTCTTGCTCTGTTAGTACGTTGGAGAGGAGGCTCATAACAGCAGGGCGATGCAGTAACATCATTTGTTTAAAGTCTACTATATCAATTTCATTACTGTTGTGTATGATTTCCGGCACGTTTTCTTCCACGTTTACCAGACCACGGTGCTGTGCGACCACATGGCAGACTTGGTTTTGTGACAGTGTATGGGAAGAAACGCTCGTGTGTTGGCCGAAGCTTTCGTACAATTTAGATAGGACACCGGTTACCTTCTGAAGTAAATGAGGGGATGTAAGTGCAGAAATCTTTAGTGCTATAAAGTTTCCTGGTTGAGTACCAGCGGACAAAATACATTGCTTGGTGGCGTCCATAAAGAAGTCAGCCTGCTGGTTCATATGAATTGATTGATGTGATGCATTCGTTTCTTTAACGTCACCAACATCCATCTCAACACTTAAAGCTAAAATCACTCCGATCCCTTGATCTTTCAGTTTGGACATTGTCTTTTGGCAGTCTTGGCTAGACTCACCACCAACAAATTGATTGAAGACTGTGTGTCGGATTATAAAATTTATCGGCTTTGTCAAATGCGTGTATGAGGCATATGAAAATATAGAAGGTGCAGAATCGATTAGCCATTTCATTGAACACGCCTTATAGACCAATAGAGAGAGAATTAAACTTGTTGTTGGCTTATCCCGTAATGCAATGCGGTTATTGGGATCTGCAAGACTAGATATCACTTTATCCATGATGGAGCCGGTTGCCACCGGCATTTCCTGTTCAGCTTCTGAGAGAACCGGCGTAAAGGAGGCTATTGAACATAATGACATGCCGGTCAGGATTCCTGTACAGATCACATATGTCTTTTTCTTGCTGCCTGCAGATCGCCTTTTAGATAACAGGATTGATTGGCTTGGTGTTTTAAACCGAGTTAACTTTGCCAGAGCCAGAATGCTTTTGCTCATGTTAATTCACCGATATGATGAGTATATTAAAATTTTCTGGTTTCGATGGAGGCCGTATGGAATGGCCCAATATCCGGTTTGGTGGGTGGGAAAAGGCAAGAAAAAAAAATTTGAGTTCACGATGGAGCACAGCTACGGTTTATTATTTTATTATTTTTTGTATCTCCGTTGGTATGTTTGTCGTTGCTTTTCTCTATCTGTAGAGATAAAGAAAGCAGAGCGATAAAAGGGACATGCAGATATATATTTAACATATCTTTGGGCTACATTTCCCCTGTAGCATGCTGGACTTGCAATACGTGCAGAAGCGGACACCAAATTTTCTACAGACTCAGTCAGTGATTTTCCTCTGCTTTGGTTTGCCACATGTTCTGTTGTACGTTTTACCTAGATGGGTTCTTTATGCACCTTGGGTTACTCAATGGTGTGGGCATTTATGACCAGCCATTCCACCAAACGAAGATTTACGGGAATAGTCAAAGTGGTTGTCTAAAAGTATTCCTGGGAAGAGTGGGATTCATGACGTTAATATGAATATGGGTCACACCTACAGCAATAATTTTGTACCGTCCATGGGCTCGACTTTCTTTTGGAAAGCTGGAGTAGGTCACAACATAAGGACCCTGCAAAGGTACTCTGCTTGAGATGGCTGCGTGCCGCGGACAGATTGCTGTTTAAGGCTAAGCAACAATATCAAGGAGCTCGGGGTTCAAGACACCGGTCTACCCCACACTCACCGGTGGGTCACAATCTTTGATCAAAGATGCCTCACCCGCGGATGCCCAGGCGTTCTCCAATTCCTGCCCCGCCATACGCCGCATTCTCCCGCGATATCATCGATTAGCCAGGCATGTTCATTAGTCCGCACCACCATCGTACCACGCCAACCCCGCAATGTAACCTCTCTCCTGTCCTTTGGCCAGCCAGATATCAGCGGATAGTTATTAGCTTTTCCACTTCTTTTTCTTATTTCCTCAAGTAGTAGATCCCCAAAGTACACCACACTTCCCATATAGCGGGGTTTCATCTCCAGACTTTCAACCTTTTAAGCACTCTGTTCCTTTTTATTCCGTCTTCCCTTTCTCCCTTTCTCCAAATTACCCCATACTCGGTCAGCTTACATGAATTCCTTTGACCCTCAAAAATCTCAAAAACAACTCGTCCACCTTTATCCACAAGAACGCATTTCTTTTCCTCAACGACGGAGCAACAGTTTTCAAGAGAATAGTTTTCTTCCACCATCGCCTTTACAAGTTTCCCATCGCTCAGTATCTTACGAAAACACACCTGATTCGACTTTAGAGTCGATTGCTTTAGCTCAAGTATCAAGCGATCTTCATGAGGTTATACGCAGCTACCAATCCAGGCCGGACCTGCTCAAGCTGATATTGCGAAGTAAAGTGGAGGAAGACAAACGGCGAACTGAAGAAGCTAAACTACGAACGAAAGAGATTGATTTACTGCTATTACAATACAAGCACATGGGACTCGTGTCAGCCACTAACTCTCCCGCCGCGCAAAACACTCAAGTGGTGGAATATCAGAATGGAATCCCGCTTCCCTCGTTACCACGTTCAACCACTTCCACGTTTAACCACGTGCGAGGAAACATTACTCGGTCTGATGACCAACATGAACCCCGTTTGGCAAACCAATCCTACTGGGTTGATGATGAATTCGAGAGATCATCTACCTCTACCTTGACTTCCTCGCTTCGGTAAGTAAACGCAATTTCTCAAAAAAAAAAATTAAAAAAAAAAAAAATGGGGATTTTCAAACCCAACTTACCACCAAAAGAGTCTTGTGTTGCTGATACTAATTACTTCATGCATGTAGTTCTTATCAAATGTCATCACCTCCCTCAAGGAAGCATCCTCTATCTCCTCCGTTATCGAGCTCAAACTCCATTGATGAGCGTCAGTCTAACGCTGAACACGATAGTATTGACAGCCACCGTACTCGTCGACGACGAGAGATGCAGCCAATAACTAACATCATTGAAACCACTGAGTTCCCGTATCAAGATGGCTACTGCTGGAAGAATAACGGAACTAATCGTAAAACCGGCAACAAGAGCATTTATTATAAATGTAGCAGTAGCAACAATGGATGCCCTGTGAACAAGACTGTCCTAGACCGAGGAAACGGAACGTTTGTAATTAAATATCGCGGCGAACATTTGCCAGAGTGTGCTAGTGTTCGTCAGATATTCGATAACTAGCAAACGCAAAATTTTCTCAAAACCCGGCTCCTACCCATTACATAACCTACTGAACTCAATATAATCGCCTCTGCACTTCCTTAACCCAATTGTCATGAAACCTCACTACCCTTCTTCTCCCTGTGAAATAACAAGTATACCGAAGAAACGCTCAATCCTCTCCTTTCTGCTTCCCTTTGCTGTTTCTTTCCTAACTTTTTATTCTCTATTTCGATTTTGAAAAAATGAAAAAAGCCCCTGTACATCTCTTTCCTTTCTCAATACTATTCACCACCCATAGTGTTTAATTTAATCACATACTATGAAAGCTTACAACAAGCTTGCTTGATACCAAAAGCTTGTTCTCAGTACATTAAAGTTATCTATGGTACTAAATTCTATCGTGGAAGCACTGGTCTATATGTCATGATTTGCATTTAAGAATAATCAATCAAAGTTGATAAAGGACCCTTTTTGCACAACAGACCCTTCCCGAAATTTCAATTCCCGCGCAGTCCACAAAAAATGGGCAATTTTTTTTAGGTGCTGGTACATTCAATCGTTCCCGGGCTGCAGTCTGATTTGAATCTTCACCATCTCAACTGCCCACAAAAGCTACCTAATCATTGTTTAATCGAAAGTGCATGTACCTTGATTATTGGTCTGCTGACTTGCGAATCCTCAGTGTCAAGATATGTTTGCAACCTTAAACTTGCCATTAAAGGGTATGTCTAAGCGACAGGCAATCTTTGGCTTTGGCCACAATTCTCTAGTTCAGCAGTATGATAACCACATTCCTTAGATGACAGCAGACACAGGCGACTCAAAGTGACGGAAGCTTGCCGATCATGCCGTGTAAAAAAAATTAAGGTAATAATAGATATGGAGCTGTACGTACATAATAATCGGTATGTTACCGGTATTAACAAAAATATGTTCTTCCAGTGCGATGGCTTGCGACCATGTTGGCAGGTACGGGTCTCACACCTCAAATATGCTGCTTCTCATGACATGATACTAATGATATCTCTTTGTAGTGCAAAGGTTATTTTCTCAAAAGCGATATACTCCTACGCACCAATTGATAATCTAATCTCGTTTCTGTCATCTAATTGTAGCCCGTCGACGAAACTGTACATATTCCAAGTATTTAGATGAACTGCTTCCTAAAAATGAACTGACGGCGGAAAGTAGCAATATGGTAGAAGACGAGAGCCAAACTCCATCGCGACCAGAGTCTCCTTTCCGACCACCACCGGAAACCGAACATCCAATTACGCTGGCAGATAGTCCAACTCATAATAACACCTCATCAAGACCAATACAAGATGCTAATCGACCAAGCGAAAATACCGTAGAAAATTTGCGAACCCGTATTGGCGGATTGTCCATTAATCAAGGCAAAACACATCCTTTACTTTCAACAAACGATATACTTTGGGAGTATAGGCATTATCTATTGGAGCCATCTCTTCCAGAAAGCTACAGTGGGGTCCTAGGAATGCCCACACGTACAATTCAAGAGCATCTCATGGACATTTACTTTCGAAGACACTATCAGATAATGCCTATATTCTCGCGCAAAGTCTTCACGCACCATCTGTCAGAAAAGGGCTATCTAGTCTCACCACTAGTCCTCAACGCAATGTATGCACATGCATGCACCTATGAGACAGACCTGCAAGAGCACGCTGATGTATTTTTTGATCGGGCAAGGTCACTTGTGGAAGATTTTTTGGATGTCCCGAGAATTAGTACAATCTTTGCGCTACTTCTGATGGCAACTTATGAATGCCGACTCAATGATGGAAAAAGTAGTAGACGATCGTGTCGACCATCGGTTTATGCTGGAATGGCAACCTCAATGTGTTTCGAAATGAAGCTTCAGAAGGATGTGGATCTTAGAAAAGTGACAAAGTTTGATATTGAACTACGAAATCGTATATTTTGGACTTGTTACAACATGGACAAGCTGACTAGTCTTGGATCCGGGCGCCCATTTGTGATCTCCAAAAGGGACACCATGATACCCATTCCAAAAGTTCTTCCAGATGATGAGGATTCCATTCCTATTGAAGCATTTGCATGCCAAACAAAATTGATGATACTGTGCGAGAAATATTTGGTTCTACAGTCAAGCATAAAGACCGACCCCAGTTATTTACAAATCCAAGAACGATGGTCGGAATTGCTAAAAGAACTGTCAGACTGGCTGATTTCACTTCCACGAGCGATTGCATGGACACCAGTACCGGAGGTTTCAAGCCCCATACCAGTCAAACCACCACAGGCTGCCGCAGTTGCCATGCTACATCTTCAATACAATGTGCTTGAACACCACATCTTGACAATCAATTCTCAGAAATCGGTAAAGTCGGTACATCGGCGAATACGGACCGTAGCAAATACCATAACTCAACTGGCACATTTTCTGGTCAATGACACAAGTCTTCTTACAAATTATGATTATTGTGCATACTCCGTTCTACTTGCTGCCTTGACACACGCAAACGACCTACAGCATTCGACGCCTCAGGTGCTAATACAATCAGAAGTGCAATTGCGTCGATCAATTGCCATCATAGGTTATCTTTTGGATACTCGTACCGTGACCGGATCAGGTTCATTTTCAGCTCTCATTGATACCGTAGCCGATTCTTCGTATTCTGAGGATAGTAGGAATCTATCATCTCTTCAACTGCACGACAAAGCAAAGGCGTTTTTGGAGAAACTACAGATAGAGCCTACCGGACCTCAGAGTCAAGGAATGGATCATCTCCCCCTTTCCAAACAAACAAGTTTCCAACAGATTGTGGAGACCGGCTTCCGGCACTCTGGTAGTCCCGAACATATTTCAAGCTTACCACCGATTCTCCAAAGCGACTCTCATCATAACCAATCACGATTAGTGCCAAAATATTCAGACCATGTTTTACCAGAGACATCCAAAGTACTAGAGCCTGCGCACTACACATTTGAGCTTATATCGGTAGATGACAATTGGGGATATTCGTCGCGGATGGCTACAACGACTCGGACTTTGGATCATCAGCAACCGGAAGCTATTTCAGGGATGAATCAAGCTCATTTATCAGTTCACAGTTCGCCGTCAAATTCTAATCATGAGCACGGTATCATAAAGAACTCAAGGCATATCACTCCCCCACCAGCTATCACAAGAAACTATTCCCCTCCAGAAATGGACACACCTCCACCTGATCCACGAACATTATGGAATCACACAAGCAATGCTTTAGATCATAATCCAACATCTGATGACACCATACTTTATTCAATCGCAGCGTCTGCTACAGGATGGGTAGATGACTCCGAAAAGTGGTATAGCGGACATCATAGTCAAGCACCACAAGTAATATTACGTACGCCAGAGCAGCAATCACAGCCGCCGCCAAACGCTGTTGCACTGGATGTTGGCGTTTCATCTACCTCCAAATTCATTCTGCATGGCAATGATCTCCCAGTTACCACGGCTTCCATAACCGTTCCAAGTAGCCCCGCACAGAACTTACTGCCTGATCAGCACTCACATGCACTTATTGACCACATGCATATCGACTCCTTTAACTAAACGATAAGTCATGAAGACATCTTTTGGCATTTACTATGGCACTGACAAAAAAATTTAGAATCATCAGCATAGCAATCACATTAGCTTAGTTTAGTGTATGGTACTTTACTCTGTATTTTATCTTTTGATTCGAATGAATTGTCGTAACAATGGTTGTACAAATATCATCTTGCTCATTGCGATAGAAGACTGGTTCTTTAACATTTTTTTTTGTATTCAGTTGGTTCTTTAACATGACCTGATAATTTTCACTTATGCGAGGATCAGCGTTAGTTGAATTTTTTGGTTCGTTCACATTCCGACATTTTGTCCCACACACTGGTATCTACAAAGCTGACGCTTAATGTTATAGAAGCAACTCATGTATATTGTTCCTTTTCTTAAGATGAAATACTTAGAAATACGCTTCATCCTGGGATTGATTTGACATGGTTGAAGTGGCTCAAATTGACATTTAGAGATGTGTATTGTAAAAGGAGAAAGAAGGTACTTTACTAGTATTGACCTTATTCAATGTCTCAAGCTTCCAACATGTCCACATTTTTTAAAGAAAGCATGCAGTCAATGGTGTGCTCAAAAGAATAAAGCATTGGCACCATGCGTCAGCGAATTCACTTCATTTGCCAACCAAACAAAAATTTCACTCATCAGCCAATTGTAATATTTGGCTATAAGGCGCCTAATTTTAGGAAAAATGCATCACTACCTGTATCGCCCCTCTCATCAACAAAACAATAATGCAAACCGAACGCGCATCTACCATTGCACATTTACAACAAGAAAATAGCCAACATGAAGAAGCCCTTAGTAGGAAGAGCAGCTTGAATGCCAGACTGGTTGACATTCGTGGCAGAGCTGTTGGAGACTCCGTCCTTGTTGCCCTCCTCGATCGTTCGCGAGACATGGAGGATCTAGTATCGCGAAACACAGACTTTTTTGAAGTGATAGAGCATCACATACGTGAATCTCAAGGAAAAGAAGCATGGGATGAATTCAAGCATATCATGTTCTCTCCCAGAGAAACTGTGCCCGATGGTCCTTGGCTGGATTCATTAGTCGCCAAGCTGGACTCTAACCCAACCTTCATCGCCAAATTTTATGAAATCGTTGGTTACGATGTGTATGATTCTGATTCTGAACCAGAGGATGAGGCTGAAAATCGTGGGGGTAATCTGCATCTGAACCGGCAAGAAGTTGACAGCGAGGCGGATGACGACCTCATCGATCTACGTCAACTCCGAAATTACCCAGACCTTCAACAGCAGCTACCAGATGCGTTTCCGGCTTTCTTCCGCAACGTAAAACACTGTCTATCACAAGGATGCAGCTCAGATGCAATCAGCATCCCATCACGTCGAAACTCTGTATATGCTGATAGCCTTGCCGATGATGTTGACGTTGATGTTGCAGAAGTTCGACATCAAAATATTAACGTCGATGCAGAGGGCGACTACGAAACGTTCATATCCGTATTGAAGACTTCGCGAAGGGAACAGCCAAATGATGACAAATGGCAAGAGGAGATCTTTGACTCGCTTGAAGGATGGCCAAACTTGTTAGAGGAACTAAAAGAAATTGTCACAGGCGTCTATAATGCACGCGAAATTCAGTAACAACATTTAGTATCTGGAGCCATGGATATAATGTTTAAGTTTACTCAATAAAACAGCTTTATTATACATGAAAAATCTATAAATCTATTGTCATTTCAAAGATTGTCTACAGATCGTTGAAGTTTGCGCATCCAATGTCTGTAATTTGATGATTGACCAGATACTTTTGGAAGAATTTTCTCAACAATCCATTTGACATCGTCATCGCTCTTCTCCTCCTTAGCTAAAGTGACAAATTGTTTGACAGAATCGCGAGAGAGCCATAATTTTGAAGATTGTTCTCCATACGTTTCCAATACATCTCTGATGACCGGAATGTTTTGTGACTTGAGCAAAGCAGAAACGAACATATCGATCATTAGAACATCCGTTTCGTTATAAGGCGAAGAAGGGAATGGAATGATCGGCGACTGCTCATGTGCAGGGACGGGAATTTTGCCTGTCTTTTCAAACCTTGACATTGTGAATCCATTGAATACACGTTGTGCATCTTGCAATGAAAACTGTGTCTCTACAGCATGAGACATGAGCATCAACCACATGTCGCTTTTGGGTGAAACTTGCAAGTCCATCATGTCCTTCAAGTGGGTGCCAATTGATCCAGTCAATGATCTAATACCTAATTGTGCTTTAAGCCCAAGCTTCTTTAGTTGTTTCTCTTGAGGACTAGAGAGCTTTTCAGGAGATGGCAGATTGTCAACACCTGCAGTGTGTAATACTGAAGTGGCACTGACGGCGTCTTGAGCCGTTATACAACAATCGATAATGGATCGGTATAGAGGCATAGTCATCTCAATTTTCGGAGTTTCTCTTTCCAGCTGATGATGAACAACAGCAAGAGCATACTGGGCTTGCTCGGGTTCCAATGCCGCGAGTGAAAAGATCCTCTCAAACAGTCCACCATCACGTCGCACTCCTGCAAGTTGTAGTTCCTTCCATCTTCTCCACATGGCCCCATAGAGCCCACTGACTCCTAAGCATGTCAAGACAGTCTTGATGGTGATCCGGTCATGGCGGATATTGGAGTCTAGCATTATACGTTCAATGTCAAATATACGTGGGTCCACATACGGGGCATTGTGGCGAGCAACGCTACTTTGGAGTGTTGGTGCCAATCTACTTTTTGACTGGAACAAATCGTAGTTATATCGGTCCGAGTGTGGCAAACATGCTTCGAAAAGACATTGGAATTTTGCATGTTGATGACTATGGAAACCGGCGTTTTCCATCATATAAAACAACTCCAGGCATTTGTCTAATCTGGCATTGTGTCGTGGTGAATCCAGCTCCCTAGTCTTGGCATATCCTCTCAGAACAAGGAAATAGGATTGAAAGTTTGGTTGAATGCCCTTTGTAGGTAAAACATTTTCAAGGATGTCACGGGCATGGGCCATGGGAAACTTGGCGTGATCCAGGCGATTACCAAAGGTCAGGTAATCAAGAATGATATTGGCAGAGGATATGTCTAATGGGTATCGGTCTGAAAGCATGTTTGACATCAGCTCTTCGCACTCTCGTCTGGATTCCTTCAGTTCCTCACTGAGTATGCCACTGTTGTTCCTGCCGGAATAACTTGTGCTTGGGTTTTGCTTTTTCAAAAGATGAAATAATCTCGTTTTGTGCGCCAAGATGACATCCTGATCAAAGCTTACTCCATCCAGTAGTTCTGTGCCCATGGAGGCAATTTTCTTGACACGCTGTACGTCACCTTCATATGCAGCAGTTTTGGACAAAACTTTGAAGACTTCGGGTTTCGGGATCCTCAATTCGATGAGTCTGTCTAAATATACATCTGCTTTGCCATGAGCTCCAGCGGACGCATATGCCATTGGTATGTAGTCTTGGCAATCTACATCAGCGGGAATTTTGGCAATGGTGGCATCGATCATGTCTTCTTGTTTCAGAATACCGTATCCCTAAAAAAATTATCAGTACAGAGATAATAGAAGAGTGTCTCTGTTTTGCAACATTACCCGAAGTACGATACCCCAAAGATCGGCATCAACAACTTGGTCGAGCTTTGCGCGAGACGCAAAGGCTTGTAATAAACCGCTTAAGTCTCGACTGAAATGAGATCTGCCAAGCTTAAAACAAGCTTTGATAGCGCTTTTCCAAAGATTTAATTCTTCTGGAGTTGCCGTGTTCAGATGTACTGGCTGTGAGGATGTAAACCACCGAGCAATACGTGAGAGGCTTGCGAAATCAGGTACAACATCTGATTCCAGTATACGAAAAACTTGTCGGTAGTGATGTGGTTGAACAAGACCACGGCTATGAGCTTGTTCAATTATATCCATCGCTCCATGAAGATCTAATGCGTCTACTGATGCTTGCAAGTGTGCATCCACGGTGGTAGAGGTTAAGGCTTCTTCGCCAGTAGAAGTACTCGCATGCCGTACACCGGGGGTAAATGCGACAAAACCACGTTTGTCTAAGACACCATCCAAATAGTAGCCTCTATTAGATGATACAATACTACTTGTTGCTGCTACTGAGTTATGAAGATCAAATCAACGAGTTAGTAAACACACCGAAGAAATATGGCAAGCAAAAAGAAAGACACTGACCTAAAGGAAGAGTATGAAAAGCAGAGTTCACTACAGATCTGCACAAAGCACGGGATCGGCTCTTTTGCACTTGTGTAAACAAGCGGATACCTCGTACACGATTGAACATGAGCACTTCTCAAACCAATCTGCAGTTATCTTGTCCTTGACAAGAAACTGAAAACAATATAAAACGCAGTCACAGTTCCCGATTCGAACGCTCGGCGGTATACTCTATGTGAAAAAAAAAAAATTCATGAACAAAATTTTTCTATAAGCAGAACTCGGAATAGAATGCTAGTAGAAGGGTAGAATTGTGTACAATAAAAATTAGACCATAGTGCGACTTTATAGCGTGTAATCTGCTACTTCTATTCTATCGCATATTTAAAGCTTTATGTACAGTTATTTGAATGTGAATGAATCACCCTTTCTCAATTTTCTAACAAATCCTATAATTAGTTATAAATTTTAAGCAAATACTGATATAATATAAATTATTAACTTTTTTAGGCTTGGAAGTACATAATTAGGACGCGCAGAATATCTTTTAATTCTCTAAATGATTAAAATAAAATTAATAAATTACAATAAAATATTATAAAATATAATTTATATTACTTTTGGGAGATTTTCCTTTAAAACTATAAATCGAATTAAACATAGTTGAAAATGCCCTTACAAAATTAGTATTACCTTACCCTTCGGCGGGCCCTGGATTTTTTGAGCATGTGGAATTTGACGACTTTGAGCTAGCAACGCTCGTAGATCCAGGTTTTCGCATTGAAGGTATTCAACTTCTTTTTCCAGTGTATGAATTCGGTTCAAATAGAAGGCATTTATCCTGTGAAATTACAATCAGGACGCTGGATTTTTTTGGCATGTACAACTTGTGGCTATCGCCTTGGTATTACCGCGCTAAATCGAGATTCTGTTGGACGTATGAGTCTTGAACTAACAAAATAAGTAAACAGCGAACAGCAGCATGAACGAAATAGAGCTGTAGCATCCAGGACTTACTTTGGTGCTTCTGGTCCGTCATAGTACGAGGTTGACGTTGTAGTATATTTGTTTTTTTGGATAGAGAATTTTTTGTCGTTGCTGCAAATCTGAACTGGGCCACCTGGCCTATTTCCATATGAGGATTTGCCGGTGTAACTCATCTGAAGTTGATGACCTGTTCTCGTCCAGGTCACTCGCCTTATTTTTTTTCGTTTGTTATTAACAGCATCTCTTAGCTTGGGCGCTTTCCTTCCGTTTACAACAATCAGCTGCCTTTAATTACCTTTTCACTTCTCACAACAGACATTCTAGTCAACTTTACCAGCAAAACTCGCTTAGATTCCGCTGGGAGTTCTGGAGACGAATAATAGTTTATCGAGCATTGTTGAAATCTAGCCATCACGAATTACCTGCCATTCTGATAAACACTGTTCTATCAATTCAACATGACCAACCCACAAACTGCCACGGCTAATCCGGAACAAACTCAAATTGAAACAGAGAAGCAAAATGTAAAGCCTGCTGACAATTCAGACCGACAAGATGGTCCTTCTCAGCAACACCGACAGGCCGAACACGATGATCGTAACATTCCTCCACCTACATCTCCTGCTTATCCACCTTTCGCGTTTGGATACGTCGATCCTATTACAGCTCAGTACGCGTATGACCAAGCTGTCGCTAGTGGATATGACCCTTCTGACCCATCGTTTGGAGCGTATATCTACCCGCTCAGTCCGCAATTCACGATGCAGTACTATCCAGACTTTATGAGTGGCTACCAAAGCTACCCTGGTTCTCCCGCCATGCATCCGCAATCACCGCCGCTCAATCCTAATAGCCCTCCGTTTACCCCGACATTCCAGTTTCAACAAGGTGGTATGTCAATGTCGCCACCCACACACGCCTTCGTATTGCCGCCAGGGCAACACTTCCCACCATTGCACCTTTCTTCACCCGTGCTGACTGGTACCAACTCAGCTCCAGGATCACCACCTCATCAAATGATGCAGCGTCTTCCTGGCCCTTTCAACAACACGGGAACACGATCCACTGGCTCTGGTTCTTCTACATCCCAAAGACGAGCGAATCAACCTGACCAACAACAGCAGCAGCAACTGCAGCAACTGCAGCAACTGCAACAAAGTAATCAATTTCATACCCATAATATTTACGTTCGTGGACTTGATTCAACCACCACAGATGAGGCATTTGCAGACATGTGTAGCCCGTAAGTGAATGCGCATGCTTGTAGCAAACCGTTGACGCACTGTACTAAACAACTCTTTCTTAGCTATGGCGCCATCGCTTCATCCAAGGCTATTATAGAGCAGAAGACTGGTGAATGTAAGGGTTATGGATTCGCTATGTTTGAGAACGAAGATGAGGCACAACGCGCTATCGAAGGTCTCAATCGAAACGGACTCCAGGCCTCTTTCGCCAGGGTTGGACAGGTAAACATTGATAACCTGTGGTTGTCGCTCTTTACGAACAAAATGCTTACGTCTCTCTTGCGCCCCGTTATAGGAATCATTCAGTGCCCGTCTTCGAAGTCTACAAGACGAGACATCTGCCAATATCTATGTCTCCAATTTACCTCCTACCATGAATGAGCCTGTAAGTATAAACATTCCATATTTTAAAACACGTACCTATTTCACCATTTCACATAACTGTACCATAGCAACTCGAAGAAATGTTCAAGCCTTACCATACGGTCTCCAACAGAATTCTAAGAGACCCTCAAACAGGTCTTAGTCGAGGTGTTGGCTTTGCAAGGTATATATTTTCGTATACTCTATCAAACTATTTAGAAATAGCATTAGTCTAATTGTGGATCTCTTAGAATGACTGATCGTTCTGCTGCGATATCCGTTATCGAGACATTCAACGGACATACCTTGCCTGGGAGCAATGTCCCTCTGCAGGTTCGATTTGCTGACTCCTTGGCACAAAAGCGCCTCAAGGGCCAGACAGCTCGCAAGCGTGTGTGGAGAGCCCGAGATTTCCAACCTATGGCAGGCTTTACTGCTAGACCTATGCAAATGCCTATGACTCCTGAAACAATGCTCGGCTTTGCGTCCAATAATCCAGCCAACGCACCCCCAGGAGGCAATCCTGCGTACCTGTCTCAAGCAAAGTAAGTTTCAACTGAAATTTATCGATACCAATCAATTGCTCAGCTGCCTCATCAACTATTCCTGTTATTCTTCTCTATAGCTTTGCACAATACCCAAACACTCAGCAGCCTTACTATGGCGACAATGACAATTTAGAAGCTACACCTAAAGTCGAGGACGAACTGTCCACCGCTGTTGAAAACAAGCTGAAGATCGGCCAAGAAGAGGATGAAGGATCTAAAGCTGAATAACTTGGTCAGCATGGCTGATACATAATTCTACTTTAATAGTTGGCTTTTTGTTTCTCTGTTCAATTTCGCTTGTAGTAGGGATATTTTCATTCGTTGATTGTTCTTTTTTTGCATTGATCGCTTCCAGATGGGTTTATAATAATGAAGCCAAGTGCAACATACAAAATTTTTTGAGCATTGTTTGAAGTAATGACATACTGTATATTCACAAAACAAGGTAACAACACTAAAAATTTACAATCTACGACCACGACGACCACCCTTACGACGAGTGCTATCAGTTGGGATGGGAGTAACATCCTCTACAATGATAAAACATGAATGATTAACAATAAGAAAAAATAAAGATGTCGTTTTTCACAAAAATTACTTACCAATACGGCCAATACGCATTCCAGCACGAGCAAGAGCACGAAGAGCACTCTGGCCACCAGGACCGGGAGTCTTGGTGCCATTACCGCCAGTAGCACGGATTTTAACGTGAAGAGCAGTGACACCAACCTCTTTGCACTTAGCAGCAACATCTTGGGCAGCCAACATAGCAGCATAAGGAGAAGACTCGTCTCTGTCAGCCTTAACCTTCATTCCACCTGCAAAATAATTCAGTGGTTAAATACACGAAGGAACATAGGAGGGGGGTGTGTATGGATCACTCGCAATCATAGCTAAGCATGTGTAATGCTTAGCTGTGATTGACAAGTGATGTGCACATGCCGCTCTCTCCATCAGCTAGTACAATAGATGTGTTGATTATCAACACACCCAATGGACCAGTGATGGAGTGATGTCCTTATGGCAAGAAATGTGACAGATCACAGAAGGTTGTCACAGTATGCTAAAGAGTGGCGGCCGACTTCATGATGTTGATAACGCACCTGTAACACGAACAATGGTTTCGCGGCCAGAGAGATCAGTGACATGGACAAAAGTATCGTTGAAGGAGGCGAAAATATGGGCAACGCCAAAGACAAGCTCGCCCTCACGGACTTGTGGTCCTAGGGTAACAGTTTCTTGAGGAACGGTCTTCTTGGCAGCTCTCTTGGACTATCATACGCAATGTCAATCAGATTGCAGCGATGAATGGACAAATAATACGCGCCCTTACCATGATGGATGGATGGATGGATGGGATGGATAAACAGAGATTGGATGTCAACAAATTGCGGAAGGAAAGAAAATGTTAGTATTTGGTGTCCGCAAATCATCTAAGCCACCAAATTGCTGAATTTGGATTATGCGGCCTAACGGTCATCAAGCGAGCAAGGTTCCACATCTTACGACGATGGAGGAGTACTACAATCCAAAGTAATTTTAAATCGCTTTAACAATTAGTCAGGATAGCTCACTACTTATCCTGGCCATATATAAAGAACGTCCCCCAATGATTTTACAACAACGGCATGCTGGTGAGGGTAATGGTTCAACCGGTACTCTCCTAAAAGGGAAGCCATCTGTTGACTGAAACAACTACTCAATGCCTTCAATGCAGCCTTCGATAAGCGTACCAGTAATCTGTTCATTTTTTAGCCAGAATTTTTTTTGGTCTACTATGATATACTTCTGCTCAAGAGGACTATTTACATTCTCGATTTCAAAAGAACGATTCTCTGCAGAAATCACAGTACAATATCTGAAATTCAAAATTTAGGCAAAAAAAAAAAATTGTTCAATCACCGATCTCGTATCACTTGAACATGTCCGAATATCCCCAAAGATGGCATTTTAAGTACAGAAATGGGTGAAGCCAAGCTCTTTCTCCTCTATTACACTCCTTCCCTTCTTATGTCAAATTTATTATGAAGCTTCTGCCGTTTCGTAACAGGATAATATGGTCAAGGAAATCTCACATAGTAGTCATCCTAGCATGTCTGGCTTTCATAATGGTCACTGGTATGATCATGTTAACCAACCATATCACTGGTTATAGAGAAAAGGTTCAGGCCCTGGTGGCTATGGATCTGAACGATGATCAAGGAAGTGAGAATTATCAAGAGTTCATTGGCTTTTCTGGACAGGATGCTACCGATGTGAATGGCCGACCAATCGACAATAGCCAAGAAAGCAAGTGGATGGAAGGTTATAACAACTACTCAGATATGGAGCCCATAAATGAAGACTCCTTATCGCGACCATATTCATTTCTGTATAAGCTGCAAAAAGATAACGCTATTTCCGGTGTTTCATCCTTTTGCGACGAACGATATGGATTCGATGTCATTCGCAATTGGCGGCAAAATATAAAACCATTTTGCGAAGACTCATGTCCTTCAACAAGTGGCAACGATGATGCCGAGCAATGTGTCACGCTTGACGAATCCGTCTCTACTGAGGTGGGCTACATTCATTCTAGAAATTCACCTGAAATATCGAAATTCTCGATGGAGTGCAGCATGATACATATGGATATTCCTGAGAACCTCTGTCATACCAAGAATCTTGTGCTAAATCTTGATGAACTCCCACAAGAACCTAAAAGAGGTAGCATAGACATGTTTCTTGTACCAGGTGGCACGGAAGCAAAGTGCAAATTAAAGGACAATTTCTATGATCGTCCCAGTTGGGGATTTGGAGGTACGCATTTTCTTTCGACTTGGACTTTAAAATTCTGCTTATGCTGACGGAAATAATTTCCTGTAGGAGCTATGTGGCTATATTCTGGGTTGGAAAATCGTTTCATAAACGAAGAAAGCTTGGCGCAAAACGTTACCTGTGACGCCTGGGTAGAAGAGGATCTATATTTGATTTCCCGCTACGATACTGGCAACGTTTATCACATTCATCAAGACTTAATGCAAGCATTTATTGGTTTGGCTGCAAGTGACATGAATACCGAAACAACCGAAATCGTATTTCTTGATTCAAACGAAGGAGGCATACCTAGCCTGAATAGTTTATGGACCAGTCTATTCTCAAGCAAACGACGTTCTCAAAACCATATACGGACTATACGCGACATCGTACAAGAAGCACAGGAAAAATCTCAGGCTCCACTGAATAATATATGCTTCCGCTCAGCGACTTTTGGTTTCCATGCTGGTGTCACGTTGTTCAGCCGAGAAAAAGCAGAAGCGACCAGTTGCGACGGCTCAGTCGTCTTGAAAGCCTATATTGATTATGTTTTATCCCGACTGAACTTACCCCTCAACTTTTTGCCATCGTCAGCGCCAGCAAATTTTACAGCTGATACCTTCAAACTGATTACCCCACCAATTACTCCAGAGCCTACTTTATTTTATACCGACCAAACAGATCTCTCTAGAAAACCTTTGGTAGTTACATTCTTGTCTCGAAACCCTACCAAAAATGCATGGAACGTGAACACTCTGCGGAAGATTGGCAACGAACACTCTGTCATTCTACAACTTCAAGCACGTTTGGAATCGCATTTTAGCGAGGCTTATTTTGATAGAGCTTTGGTCTTCCGTCGAGTCAATCCTGCAGATTTACCGACCATGCAGGAACAAATTGCTCTCGCAAGGGAATCTGACATAATTATTGGACCACATGGAGCTTCTTTCATATACACATCCTTCATGCCTTCATACGGCGGCGTCATTGAGCTCCAACATCCAACCCGACGCTTTAACTACCAATTTAACAACATTGCGGCGCTTTCTGGTCCAAAGTTATATAGACACCTTGACATTGGTGATTCTATCCGTAATGTTCGCGCTGTTGAGTCAGTGTTATTAGATACTGTTGAGCATGTTCTTCGAAGAATGGATAATCAATAAGTTTTTACTCATAAAATGCATTACTTTCATTTACCTAGTGTTCGTTGGGCTTAAGCATAGTTACAACACCATTTGTGTAGTCTTTCTATCTAACATGAGTATACAGTCTGCAATTATTCTTGCAGTCATGTGTATATTAAGCACATGACTGGAGTTAAAAAATTCAGCCATAGGTGGCCTTTTATTTTTTTACAAGATAGGACTGTAGCTATGACATGAGTGTCTCGTTAATGAGGATCGCATATTACTAAATATGTGAGTTAAAACGTTTGTTCGCAGCTCTCTCCAGCGGATTGTCAGCCTCCAAAAAAGAAAAGGAAGCACAGGAAGTGGCAGTTGGATGCATACTGATTGTCGGGCAATCGAAAATCTGTATGACATCCTTGAGGATATGCTATAATTGTAGGCCTGTAGAAGCGGAAAATATATGTGCTGACTCGAGAGCAGAAAGCAGTTGGAAAACCTCAGAAATACGCGCTGATGGTTTATCAAAGCAAAGAGGTACTCATTTTGTGTAAGTCACCACCGATTTCATTTGAGCGAACATGTTAATAGCATACTGTAATTATTCTTTTAGTGTCCATATCACTTTCGAATATCGTAAACTGTAAATCACTTCTTTTTTATTCCGGAAACCATAAAAGGTGGCAAACTTCAATGCATTGTCGTTTTCAACACTTTTCTCTTTTATATCAGTTGATCAATCAAACTGATATGGTGTCAGGCACGGCATTGCGTGAACTTTTTGATCTGACAAGATGGATGAAAACTTTTAATTTATTTTGATAATACACTTGAAATTTATTTGAAAGCAAAAAGGAGTTATCGACTTTTGAAAGCGCTGAGATTATTTGATGCGACGCATGGGGTTTACAATCCATAACACTGCATTAGAACAGATCTTATTGAATATACAGGCATAGGCTAAATGCTATTCAATGTGAATATCGCCATTTAAATGTATCATTTTTCCAAGCAAAGCTCGTGATAGAAATATTCAGTGAAGTATAATTCCGCCGTCCAATAATGAATAGTCGCGTAAAAGCGAAAATACGATGGCAAGCGATTATTGAACAGATTGTTCTCCTCTACTAATAATCCCCACTTACTTCGATATCGCTGACGTGTTTGAATATTAAGTATAATTTATGCTAGTCCTATTTTTGCTTTATTTAATGTACAATGATGGGGTTGGTTGAATGCGTTAAGGTCCTCGGAAAAGATGAAGTAGTTCATTAATACCAAGTCTACTAAATTCTTTGGTGGCACCAGCGTTCAATGCGGAATCAGCAATAGCCTAAATGTTGCAGAGATAACAACCCATTAGCGAGAAATCCATAATAGTAACATCGTTTCTTATTTCTTAGGCTCACCTGTTTCTTGTTTTGCAAGTCTACAATCTTGTCCTCGATAGTGTCTTTCACTAAAATTCGATGGACTTCTACGTCTTTCGTTTGGCCAATTCGATGAACTCTGTATACGATGGTCCTAGCGGTTAGATATTACATATATCAAGGCAAGCTGTAATCCATATCAAAACATACCTATCGATAGCTTGATTCTCAAGAGCAGGATTCCACCAAATATCCAGAAGCTAGAGGAAGAAGAATTAGAAAATCTCCAAATGAAAAGTTGTAAGAAAGTTACTGCTGGCACATACAATCACCCTATTGGCAGCTGTCAAGTTGAGACCCAGTGATCCACACTTAGTGGATGTGAGCATGATGGTCGTATCGGGATCATTTCGCAAAGTTTGCACTGCGTTGTTTTTCGCCTTCACATTTAATGAGCCATCGTATCGAACAAATTTATAACCTGCGGTCTTCAATGGCTTTTCAATGAGATCAAGCATGTTCGTGAATTGAGTGAAGATGATCGTCTTGTCTTTTCCATTGCTTTCTTCCTTTGTTTTGGCCAGAATCTGCAACATGGTATCGATTTTGGTACTGGATACAAAATCTTTTGGTTTCATCACAGCAATATCCTTATCCGGTTTTTCAGCCTTCTTAAAGTGTGGATTGTGCACTTCTTGGAATATTTCAATTGGTATGAGGTGATGTTCATTGAATCTAATGCGACACTGTGGGCATTTCAATTCCTTTACAGTTTCGCCCGAAACTGTATTCATAAAATCTTAAGCGTAAAATAAGATCAGAAAGAGGTCGATTCACAGTTACGGCTGGCGTAATATTATTACTTACTGAATAAGCATTCTTGGCAAAAGCTATGACCGCAATCAGTAATCAGGTATGGGGAACCGGTAACATCCATGCAAATGGGACACTAAAAAATAATGTTCATGAACAATTACACGCCAACGTACTATCTCTAAGTAGAAAAGCCAACCTCCGGTGTTTCCTCCTCTAGCTCCTGCTGAATCAGCCGCTGAATCACCGTACTTTGCATCATAGCAGCTCGCCTTCTGTAAGTCTCTTCCTTCTGTGTTTCACTTGTGGAAACATTAACACCCGTTGTGGTGAGAACAGGATGTAGGCAGGCTTGCCGAAGTCTTAAAATCAAGACCAAAACCTGTAATATACATTTCATGATGAGTTGAGTAAACACTACTTTTACGCAGAAAAATCTCATGGCTTACGCTTGAATAATGTTTCATAACTGTTCCGCTGTTCAAGTACTTGCTAAACTTAGCTTGCGCCTTTTCCCGCAAATAGTCGTAAAAATTACGCTCATCTTCACTGAACTCAACATGGGTGATATGGACACGTCGTGCAGGCAGAACCAGTAACGGTTTTCCATCAATGGTCCCATCCTTTGTACGCCGAAGAGAGATAGCTATTGCAATCATAATAATACTTAGCTTAAAGAGCAAATATATCACTTCAGAGTAATTAATCGCATACCTTTCATTAAAATCTGAACGCGCTTCATTGCCTGTCACAATAGCTTTAGTATGGTCATGTAACATCTGAAAATTATAGATATGTCACTTACATGATCCCGGTTTTTTGAAAGCATTGGAAGATCAATTTCTGCGCTGAATCTTGACCACTCGTGATATGGTTTGATTCTTAGAAAGCGAATGAGGGAAAATCTTTCGTAAAAAATATTAGAGTGCTGGTATGAAGGTACAACTCAAAAGTGCTCGTGTGGTATTTCTCTTACAAATCTGACACTCTGTTTTGAATTGGTGTGGCCGTCAAGCACCATCTATGAGTTGCATGAATAGCAGCACTAACAGAGATAGGAGTTATAAGGTTAGCGTAGACGATCTCTATCATCAGATAAAGCTTTTTGCTTACCAGGCTTTCGCAGATCGAGTTGCTTTGTTTTTTATACAATGTGCTTCATCTAAAACAACACTTTTGAGAAAAGTCAGATATACATTTACCATTTCAAAAACGATTCGAACTTGAATATGCAATAGATACCGATGAAAATGGATTTTATAAAGTGGTCCACTATCCATATCTTCGTAACCGAACTCCGAGACCAGCAAAGTGTACGACGTGAGAACGACTAGAGTGATAAGTTTTGAGTAAATTGTATACATTCATACTTCAGTACAAGTTAAATATGATTACGCACCATCGGCAGATGCCAGACCAGCTGGAACCACATCACGTAGGGGTCCATGATGTAAAACGACGTTGAGAGCGGGAGAGGTTTTACTAAGAATTTCGTCTCGCCATTGGTAAATAAGTGATACTGGGCACACCACAAGAGTGCTTTTCGTCTTCAATAAAGCTTCTGGTTGTTTCTCTTTAGCTTTTTCTTGAATTTTGTGATCAAGATACCCACAGGGTCTTTGAAACGATTGTCGTATCGCCTCCCTTTCTGACGGAGTGTACTTGGGTACAGGAGGGATCGGATCTGCATCGGAACACGGTCGTGATAGTATCAATGCAATCATTTGTATTGTCTATGGTGAGCGTTGAAGAATGTGAGATCTCGAGCAATGTTATCAGGGTCACTACCAAAACAATACGCACTTTACCAAGTCCCATGTCATCAGCAAGTAGACCGCCTTTATTCGATCCTTCTTCCATGTTGATCAGCCAAGACAAACCTTTCTTTTGATGCTCCATCAGTGCTGGAATTAGTGCGTCTGGTGTACCTGTTCTGTCTTCAAGATTGATGTTGTAATCGTTTTCTATGCTCTTTAGTAGTACGCGAAGTTCCTTCTCAGACTCATCTCTTGATACACGATTGTCTGTACGATTGGATAAAGAGCTTTCGGCGGCCAATGAGGAGGATGAAGAAGGCGTTGGAAAAAGCGACGCTCTATTTTGCCTTTGAAACAGATTTTGAAGAGCTTGCATATATCCATTAGCCAATAACATCCTGTTGGGTTGGCCATCTCTCATGAACAGATCCTCGTCCAGTTTGATGTAACCTTGTTCTGAAGAGTTTCCCGTTCTATTTGCCGCGTTACTATTTCCTTGCTGAAGGCCGTTGATGTAACTTTGATAGAGAAAATGATTCTGGTTTTCTGCCGATGAGGCAGATGGACTTCTGGATTTTTCAGATATGACTAACGGAGTATCTAAACTGCTTCCTATCAGTCCATTTTCGACTAGCATCAGCTCTTCATTCTGAAGCCGTTTAGCCAGTACTTCATCCTGAGTTGTTAAGTCTATGACGTCTAAATCATAATTTGAAGTGCTAGTGCTTGAAGTCGTAGGAGGAGTGCTGACAGTCGACGCAGGCGTATCACTATTGACTGGCAACGGCGAATCTGCCACTGAAATGCTTTCAAATTTGACTTCTTGTGGTGGTGGTGCGATGTTGGTGGGGAAATTTCCAGTCCCCGTAGCGACAAAGGAGCTTGAAGGTTCATTCTGTTGATGTCGAACGGCATTGATTTCTGACGTTTCCGATTCAGGTTCTGGTTGACTTCCCATAACGTCATGAGAAGAACCATTCATCATTTCATGAAGACGTCTAGCCAAGACAGCGTCCTGTTCTGTTTGAATCCGGTGTCTCTTTGAGTATTGCTCTTCTAATTCTTTTTGCGCAGCAATCTCAGCAGGATCAATGCCAAGTGCTGCCCAGTCAACGTTTTTCAGGTCCGTATCGTCAGATGTTGACGCAAACGGCACTGGCTGTGGGGATTCGCGGGGTCGTTTCCTGGAGTCGTTAGCAGAATCTGGATTCATAATGAATGCAGCCAGAAAGACGTCCACGAAGGGCCTGTGTGTTGCGAAATAAATTTATATGAGATAATTTTGACGAGTGTCAGAAAAATCACTGTTTTTAAAAGCTGTACATTTGTCTCAGTTGCATTTCTCACTAGAATCATTAACATGTTTTGCGTGAAGGATATGTAATTGATATCGCTCACTACAGAAAACGAAGACCACCCTTTGTGTAAGACGCGTTCACTTACTGGCTCTATGTCAATGATACGCGTTTAGCAACATCATATCACAATGAATTTTCTATACATCACCAAAGTTCTGAGATATATTTTTATCATGCTCAACAGGGTTGTGTGATCTACGATATTTTTAAATTTACAAAATACATAAGCTGATTTTTAAGTCTGGTTATCGTAAGGTAATTTATGCCTTAGACTTGAGCTCTTTCAAAGTAGTGGCGAGAGATTCGATGACCTTGTCGATATGACCGCGTTGAGGTTCTGTAACGGAGATACCCATGTGGCCAATACGGAAATATTTGGCAGCGCACTCCTTGTGAAGACCACCAGCGATTTGAACACCCTTTGCAGCCAAGCTGGGAACAATGTCGGAGACCTGAACACCATCAGGAAGCCAGATGGCGGTCATACCGTTAGCAGCTACCTCATCTGAGACTGCCAACTGCTTGAGGCCAAGTTCAGTGATAGCATTCTTGAACTTCTGGGAAACCTGGTGGTGTTGCTCAAAGCGGCTATCCATAGACTGAGCAGTGATTTGCTTGAGTGATGTATGGAGAGCATAGATGAGTTGAACGGCAGGAGTAGCGAAGTAAGCCGGCTTTCTTGCTTCGTAAGCGTTCATGACTAAGGAAAGAAATATATTAGATCATATGTAGGAATTATCGTAAGAAACATATGTCTTCATACTGACTGGGCAACCACTTGTTCCAGTTGGAGTAGTAAGAAGCAACAGGAGTCTTGCGGCTCTTGAAGATTTGCATGGCGTGTTGGCTGGTAACAACAATACCGAGACCAGGGGGAACACCTAAAGCCTTTTGCGAAGCGGTGATAACAACATCGATATTCCACTCATCAAATCTGATCTCCTCAGAACCGACAGAACAAACGCCATCAACAACGACAATAGTTTCTGGTGAAATGGACTTTACAACCTTGGCAACGCCCTTGATATCAGCCAAAACGCCAGTGCTGGATTGATAGAGCTGGCTTAGTTTTTTTTTTTTTAAAAAAAAGTGCAAAAGTTCCGCTTTTACTTACGAGGTATCAACGTGTGTGACGGTAACCATCTTGTACTTCTTTCCAGTGAGAACCTGCTCAAGGTCTTCGAGAGATGGGCGAGAGCCAATAGGGGCTCTCAAGTGGGTGACCTTGGCACCATAGACTTCCAAGCTAATAGAGTTTGATGTGTAAGAAGCGGAGTTCGATATTTTGGATATGCGACTAAGTCTGGAACCCGATTGGCTGATGCGAAAAAAATATACTGCTACCCACGATAGTAGTTTCAAAGTACCCTCCCACACCATCCACGTAAAAACCACCTGTAGATTATCTTACCATTCGCCGAAGTGGTCGCCAAAGTAGCCGGTGTTGACTACCAACACTTCATCATCTCTCTCAATGAGATTAACCATCATATCCCAACCAAGAGTTCCAGAGCCAGCAACAACAAAAGGTTGCGCGTCTTTAGTCAACAGTACCTTGCGAAGAAGCTCAATAGACTCTCCAAAAATAGGAACGAAGAGAGGGTCGACATGAGAAGTAGCAGGGGTGCTCATGGCATTCAGGACATCCTCGTGAAATTCGATGGGACCTAGTATGACGACAAAGTGTTCAGTTGCTTGTTTGCTTACGAGGTAGCTATGCGTGTGTGCAAGAGTATATGATAGAGCCTAGAAGACACATTTATGGTGTTGGCATTTGGCTTTACCTGGGATCATGCAAAGCTTGTGTGGTTGAGACATATTGCGGTTTGTTTAGGTGGAGGTGAAAAAGAGTGAAGAGGGCTTCAGAATTCGCTAGAAGCCCTTATACTGGGCCGAATCATGAATTTTAGAACCAGTCACGTAAGTGAGCCATTCGTCGGCGAAAATATTTACCTACATTTGATTCTCCCAATGTATGTGAGCTTTATAGCTCTAGACGCTATCCGAATTATAAGTATAAACAATACCTATCATATGCCTGTTGTCAGTAGTTGATGTGGCTTTGAAGCACCAGAATCTGTATTATACTTTTGATTTTCATTCCAAAGTTATAGTCATCTTCCAAGTTTAGGATGCTGTCTGGCTTTGATCAAGTATACAATAAGGGTGATATCAAAATTGTACAAATCAAGCATAGCAATTCAACTTGAGACATATGGAATAGTGGCGGTCCTTCAGCCATGTAGCGACAACATCGTACAAAAGAGGATCATCAAAGTTCCTCAAGCTGCTTAGCTCGCACATGATACGCCAAAAATGTGCATGAAGATGGGCCTGGCTTGGCAATGTATATTCCATATGCCCTGAATTACTGCGTCCCTTGGATTTGTCATTATCGGATTGTCTTCACTACAACCATGAAATGACTTGGTCTAAAGTTGATCTCTTATCACGGCATTTGGTTTCAGCGAATGCCTGCTTCAATCGGTCAATGCTTTTCGGCAATTATGGTAAGTGAACTGCAAGCTCATATTATCTTTCCTTGAAATGATCTTATTCTCCAAGCTGTTTATCGATTACTGTTCGAAGAGCGGTTCGAGGGCAAGTCAACTGCCTTTTGTTTGTTACACAGTGTATTTACATTTTGCCTCGAAGAAAGCGCTTAGCAACCGAACTTCAGCGTCTCTTGTATCTCTTTTCCCCCATGACCCGAATAGCTATAGAAGTCTACAGGAACACTTCTAAGCTGCATTTCTCGGGGGAAAACCAGTTGATAAATGAAAAAACAAATCTTCAACATATCGACGGCGATACCATGAAAGAGAACGACCATCGACTTGAATGGTTTGACGCAGCTCGTAGCGGAAACATCGATGATATAAAGCGCTTATTACGACTTGGTGCAGATTTTGGTTGGAAGAACGAACAGAAGTGCACAGCCCTTCACATATGTGCTGGACAGGGATACACGGAATTGGTATCATTGCTTATAAACCTTGATACAACTGTTGACCATAAAGATGAAAATTCAAGTACAGCACTCCACGAGGCTGCAAAGTACGGAGAGAAGGAAATAGTGCAGTTGCTGCTCGATCATAATGCGGAGGTTGACACAAAAGATGAAGATTCAAATACTGCACTTCACAAGGCTGTATTGTTTGGACACAAAGAGGTAGCGCGCCTGCTTCTCGAGTATGGTGCAAATGTTGATGAAAAAGATCAAAATCTTAGTACTTCTCTTCACATGGCTGCAACGAATGGATTTGAAGAAATTGTGCAGCTCTTGCTTAATCACAGTGCGACGGTTGATGCAAAAGATGAAGATTCAAGTACTGCACTTCACAAGGCTGCATTAGATGGACACCAAGAATTAGTACAGCTGCTGTTGGAACATGGTGCAGCAGTTGATGCGAAAGATCAGAATTCGGATACTCCACTGCACAAGGCTACATTGTTTGGTCACAAAGAAGTAATACACTCGTTGCTCAATTATGGAGCGGCGGTTGATGCAAAAGATCAAGATTGTAATACCCCATTACATAAGGCTGCTTTGAGGGGATACAGAAAAGTAGTAACCCTGTTATTGGATCATAACGCTACTGTTGATGCAAAAAATCTCAAGTCAGAAACTGCACTTCACGAGGCTGCAAGGTATGGGCACAAAGAAGTGGTTTCTTTATTGCTTGGCAGTCGCGCATGTGCAAAAGAAGAGATTGAAAGTATAAGTCCTGTTCGTACCGAAGTGTCGGAAATTGGTACCGGACAGATGTCCCGTCTGCAATTGGGTCATGGTGCTGACCTCGAAGCTCTTGACTCGCAAGGTCAAACCATCTTTATGATTGCTGCAAAAGCTGGCCAACGGGAAATGATTGATTTGCTTATAAGTCATGGCGCCAACATGGAAGCTACCGATAAGGACTCACTAACGGCTTTACACTGGTCAGCTAAGGAGAACAATCTGGATGTATTGAAGTTGCTTTTAAAACAAAACGTGCAGATAGAAGCTAAAACAAGACATGGTGATACCGCACTACATATCGCTGCAAAATCCAACCATTATGAAATCGTAACTACTTTACTCGAATATGGTGCATGCCTTGAAGCTGAAAACCTCGATGGAAACACGCCAATCCAGGTGGCTATATTAAATGGTAACTGTGAAATTGTATACTGTCTAAAACATGCTGGAGAAACAACAACGATGGAGGGAGACGTCGATTTGGAGATACTGTATTTGGCTGCGGATGCTGGCCAATTGAAGCTGGTCAAGACCGCATTAGAAAAGATCACCAATGCACAAGAAAGGTCATATTTGATTAATGCAACGTTGCGCAGAGCATCACAACAAGGACAGGTTGAAATCGCATCACATCTTTTGGACGTCGGTGCTGATTTTGAAGACCGAGATGATGATGGCCTCACACCACTCTTCTTAGCCGGCCAGTATCCAGAGATGGTCTCTATTCTACTTCATTACGGAGCTTGCATGAACAGTAAGAGCTCAAAAAACCGGAAAGAAAGCCTTCTACATCATTTTACTCTTCTCAGTCACTTTGAAGCTTTACGTGTACTGTTATATTGTGGCTGCAATATTAATTTGCTTGACGATGACGATAACACCGCTCTCCATTATGCTTCGAAAAGCGGAGAGAGTGAAATAGCAACTCTACTGCTAGAACATGGTGTAGATTTTAATTCCAAGAACGGAAACGGAGAAACTGCTTTGCACATTGCAGTAGCTCATGGATTCTTTGATCTAGTAACGATATTGATTGACTCTGGAGTGGATGTTGAATCAAAAACTTTTGCTCTGGAAAAGACGGCATTACATATTGCAATCGAAAACCATAACTCGAAGTTAGCCTCACTTTTGCTGGACCGAAACGCCAATGTCAATGCGAAGGATGCCTTCGGAAATACCGCCCTACATATAGCTGCATCTCATAACCTCACAAAGGAATGTTATCTAATTATTGAGCACGGTGCAAATGTTAATATATTGGACAAGACAGAGAGGACTCCTTTGTACCACGCAATGCTACTTTGTAACCCCTTTCTTGTTAAGCTATTGCTGGATCACGGTGCTTCCGTTCAAATATCAGACATTGGCCCACGTCTTCTAAATACTACCATCAATGCTCTTATGCTTCCAAAAGGATTCTACTTTGAGAGCAAATTTATATCGATCATAACCTTAATTATCGAAGCCGGTGCTGACACTACCGGCTTGCATCTAAATGAAGAATTTAGAAAGAGGTTTCCAGCACTAGTTAGCGCATTAACCAGGCCCGCAACTCAATCTACGAGCAGTGGGAGGAATGTTATGTATCCATCATCAGTTATTTTGGAGGAAGAAGCAAGTAACCTCGATCAGACGGATATCCTTTTAAAGGAATACATTGGTAATCCCGACAACCGACGTAAAAGTAAGTATCATAATGTTCACTGGTATCAACATCGCCTCTCCTATTTTCACCGTTATTCACTTCATTGCTTCCAAAGATAGGCATTGCAAAGAAAGGCGTTTGATTCAAATAAAGCACAAGTATGGTTATGGCTTTCCGCTCTCAAAGAGACTACAGTTGGACAACTTGTCAAATGCTAATGAAATAGACGATCCTTGTACATCAGCAAAAACGAGTCCACATGTTCGATCATTGAAGTTATTTGACACCATATCTATCAACGAGCGTGCTGTAGCTGTAATCCAAGCTTTATTCGATTGCTTTGGTATCAAGTTATTCATATCCGAATATTTCTTCGTAATGGAGTCGGACAGATATATCGAAACAGCGCCTACAAAGTTGGCGATACAGTTCGATAAGATGCAAGGTATTATTCGAGAATCAGGTCGATTGATTATGCAAATCCCTTCAAAACAAACTGCTTTGTCCATACCTGCATGGTACAAAAGTACTCACCCATATCTTCGATTCATTGACGCTATGTATGTATGTCGAAAGGCGTCCGCTAGCATTGGTCAAGAAGTATTTTCAGACATACTTGGTGGGTCGGAGCGCACACTTGCAGTCGATTTACATGCCATATTAATAGCAGGCCTTAGTATCCTCGCCATTACTGGAGGCGATGAAGCTGTTGATAAGCTAGTCATGATCATTCTTGGCGTAAAGCTGGATCCTGCACAAATTACTTCATCGAAGGAAGCGTCAGGAGACTGGCTTATCCGAAATCGTCGCCAGTGTTCTTGTGACATCGATTCCGTCCATCGTCCACTTTCACCAGTAGCCGCTGCGAAAGCCGTTGGGATAGACATTTGGCGCGACCGACCTAAGCAAACCCTAAAGCGAGTATGGGATTTGCAGCAAGATAAGCTTGTAAAGGATATTGATGCAACGGACGTCATGTTTATCACACACAGATGGATTACTGGTGAAGTAGAATATCATGATGTCGAAAAAATGAAACGGTGGAAAGGTCAGTCCATAAGCAGAAGATCAGATAAATTACATCGCATCAGAAGAGCCTTACTGAAACATACAAAATATATCTGGATCGACACTATTTGTATCGATAAGTCGAATTTATCAGAGGTTGATGAAGCTATTCGTTCGATGTATAAGTGGTATGCTAGTTGTGCTGCTGTTATTCTGGATTCTGGTACTCCTCTACGTGTGTGGTGCAAGAGAGGTTGGTGTCTACAAGAAGGTGCTGCCGCAGGCGTCCTTTGCGGTATATCGAAGGAAGGGAAGCTTGTAACAATTCAAGAATTAGCCATTGAGCAGCGCCAGAGCATCTGTACTCTTGACCTTCATCTATATTATCGGCCAGGGAATGCTGCTGAAATCCTGACAAGAATGAATATTCGAGAGACAACACGCCATGAAGATATCGCTTATAGTTTGATAGGTGTATTTTCTCTTCGATATACATTGGCATATGGTGAAGGAATCAAATCTCGTGATAGACTGTTTCATGCACTAGCCACCCAGAAAGGAGATCTATCATTCTTGAGCTTCCAGACGACTCAAACGATATCTCAGAATTGCTTACCGGCCATTAGCGAACCCAGCTATTTGGTGGCAAAGTGCACCATAGCTCCGGCGCCAATTACCGTCAGCCATTTCGGTATATGCTTTGAGGTTCAACTTATCAAAGGGCAAGAAATAAGTCAGATACTGCATAAATTGCATCGTTGGAGAACCATGAGCTTCGCTAAAGGACGATTCTTAGGTGTGGACGAGTTGATAGAAGCGGAAAAAAGATCGAAAGGACAAAGCGCCTCATCCATCGAGCTCGCCGTCGTGCACCATATCAGATCTCTTATGTTAGTGGAAACCTACAACGATGAGTCGCAGGCAAGTGGTAGACGACCAATAAAGCTGCGTCATCGACTCCAATGCTGCCAAATAGAAGAAAACGAGTTCAAAAGGCTGTTCGGAAGAGTTGATGCCGCAGTTGAAAGAATCTGGCTAGGCGATCAGTTTGATGTTGCAGAAGTCGACCAATTCGAAAGCGGATGGTCGGGACGTCGTAAATAAAACAATGGTATGAACAACACAGCGTTTTTGGTTTGTAAACCTCATGAAATAGCTTATATCGTATATGAGATATGGCTTTACGAAGTGAAGGAAGACTATATCTATTCTCTCCCACTTTTGCAGTAGGTGGCCACAGTGGTGTTTGTTTTTTGCTTAACAAACGTTCATTTCAGTGGTAATCACGTAAACTTAACCAGTTAAAGACTACAACAGTTAGAGGTAAAAAAGGTTTAACAGGAGAAGAGCCTTGGTCTGTGGTAAAATACAAAGTCAAGAAGACACTTATTGATGCCAATTAATTTGGACTACCATACAGATTTATTAAAAACATCTGGTTGCGAATCAATCAATAATGTCCAGTCAATGGGCTGCTGGTAGCGCATGACATGGAAAGACATACTTATGGTGCAATAGTTGATTGCGGACTGGGGTAAGAGTTTGCCCGGAAATCGGATCAATCAACTTTATTGCAATACTTGCTAGTTTTTGGACTTTACTTCCCAAACCGCTCGATTCCTTTCTGAGATCATGACATCCAAGAATCCTCATTCTGTTGCAGAGCAAGGCTTCAGCACTGGTGCAGACGACTACGGTAAATACAACGTAAACCAAACTTGTATCAAAAATGCACATGAACTTAAAACGTGAAAAATACTAGCCAAAGCGCGCCCGAGTTATCCGGCCGCAGCGCTACAATGCCTTCAGTCCGAGCTCAAGCTTATTCCCGCTGAGACCAAGATACTTGACTTAGCAGCTGGGACAGGAAAGTTCACTGAGCTTCTCGTCAAGGATGGCTATCAAGTTACAGCGGTCGAGCCGGTCGCAGAAATGCGAGCAAAAATCACTGAAACATTGCCTACTGTGAAAGCAGTTGAAGGAACATCATGGAATATCCCCGTAGAAAGTGACTCTCAACACGTCGTAGTTATTGCGCAAGCATTTCACTGGTTCGACGATATCGAAACCTTGCGTGAGTGTCGACGGGTTCTCAAATCCAATGGCTACATTGTGTTTATATGGAATATGGAGAGCCAAGAGCGTTGCCAATGGATTGCAAAGTTGAGACAGTCAGTATCACCACTTGTGACAAATTTCTCAAAGATAAAAACCATTCTAACCAAATATTATCGGCAGAATTTATGAACAGCATGATGTAAAGGCTCCGCAATACCGCAAAGGAGCATGGAAGAAAGTGTTCAATACCGAAGAGGCCGGTGAATTATTTCACCTGCCATTGAACCATCGCCAATTCACAAATGACTTCTTAATAGCCAACAAGGAAGTTGTATGGCAACGTGTCAAGAGCAAAAGTTATGTTGCTGTGATGCCACCTCAAGAGCAAGAGACATTGCAACAGCAAGTATACGCTATCCTCGATGATCCAGAGAACGGCTTCATCCCAAATTCTGATGGCGAGTACCTTTTCCTTCACGAGACGGATATTTACTGGGCTCAAAGCCAATAAGATATATATATATATATCGATCGTGGTTATTGATCAAGTAACCAGCACTTTTGAGAGGGCGAATGAAGAATAATAAAAGTGACAATTTTTAATGAGTGATGACGAATACTAAAGCATGAAGATGTATAATACAAGCGTATCGAAAGTCGTTTTCGGTTTGAAGGTTCTGCTTATTGTGGGCCGCCGAGAGTGGTACCAGGACCACTCGCCGCCGCGACAAGAACTTCCTCAGGAACTTGGAAATCTCCTGTTCGTTGCTGTGTCTCCTCATCGATTGCATCTATATTATAGTGTTAACCTCTGGCCATGCCATATCTGTTTCACTACCACAAGCGCCTGTGCTTACCAGCCATTTCTTCTTCGATGACAATCTTTCCTTGAGCTGCCAAACCTTTCTGTTCCTAATTGATGAAAGCAGAGTGAGATAGGTATACAAGCATCACTTCACACTGCCAGAAGGGGATCTTACATTTTTCAAAGCTTTGGCGAACTGTTGCTGCTTCTTCTTGCTAACGAGTTTTCGCATCTCTACAGTTGGAACTGCAACACCTCGGCGGGCCTTATAAGCATTCTTTCTAACTCTCTTCTTGACACCGATGTTGTTTTTGTGTTGGTCTGCAAGATGAAAACATTTGAGAAAAAGATTCATGATAAGAAGTTCGAATACAAAGCGTCGACTCACTTTTGTTAGGATTGAAATTGGTACCCATGTTTGATCTATCGAGACAAGCCTACTGTGAAGGAAATGGCTCAATTTTTTTTTTTTTTTTGTCAGTGTGACTGGCACTCAAAGCGGAGAGCAGTCAACCACATTTCCTCAGGGAAGGACAGATATTGCTTGATTTTTGATTTATTGAAAGTGGTTACGACAAAATATTTATGTTCCTTTCTTTCCCTTTCCATCTCGAGAGCGAATAAAAAGGGCAAGGTTTTGTATAGCAGAGAGCATTTCTTCTCCACTGGGTAAAATTTCAGAAGGTGGCAGCAAAAAGCCGTAACTACCTGTGTCTCGCAACTGTATTTCATACGAATACTTTACATGTTGCTTGGTGTATGACCATTCAATGGCATCACCAGAAGTCTGAATGCGATATGAGTTAGATATATATGGTATTGAAGCATGGTATAGTGGATGGTATACATTACCTCTGACACCGAGCGGCACACGGGAGCAATTTCAAATTGTTTATCGTGTACTCGCTTCAAGGACTTGACAGCATGAAGGGCTGCTTCGATAATATCCTCATTGTCCTTTGGTTCATGACGACAGTCGCTACCATAAGGTGTCATCCACATTTGAGAAAATGAATGCAGATCCAAGTAACTAATAACTCGTTTGCGAGATGCAATATAACTAGCCAGAGCTTGCGATTCAGGAGCTGAGAACGGGTAAGTCCCAACATACGTCTCGCTACATGGGTTACTATCATATCCTGGTCTGCTTTCCCATTCAAAGTCCTAGAGATGGTAATTAGTAAGATTTCGCAAGATACAACAAGGGCATAGATCGTACTTGTGCGAATACTTACCCAGTTTCGGTTCAAATCAACACCAATACACTTTGAGTTTTCAAACGACTGTCTAGTTTTTCGCCACTGCAACCAATAATGCCATGAGTACATATTTCGAGCGCCTAATGCCATTTTTTCTCTTTCAAAGTTTCCATACCATCCTATCGTTGGTTTGAGAATATTCGTAACCGTCAACATTGAGGACTGGGATGAAGGTCCATTTAAAATACTTTAGCAAGCGATGCGTAGTCTTATCCGAATCATAGCTGTCCAACATGGCGGCCATCATGTAAGAAACAACGGCCTAATTCTTGGGTTAGGAGATAGACTAGATTATCGCATTACCACTCTGACAACTTACTGGTGATATCCATTCACGTCCATGCTGACCACCATTGATGACAATTTCCATGGGCTTTTTTGGTTTCTTCTGTTTCTTCTTCTTCGTCACTTGATAGTCATCTTCCTCATCTTCGTAGAGATCTTCATTCTCATCAGGTGTGTTAAAAATGTCTGCAGCCGATTCAAACAACTCAGTTATGTTATCACCTAAATCTTCGAGCCAGCTCGAAAGCAGGTTTTTGCCATGCGTCTTCTTCTTGGGTTTCTTAGTCGGTTTTGATTTTTTTGCCTTCTTATGAAGTCTCCAAGCATAGATAGGGCGGCCTTCGCTAGTGGTACCAATTTTGATTTTTTTAACTAATTTTTTGTGCTGGGAAGCAAGTTCATCCAAGTGTGCCGTAATATCTTCATATGAATGATAATCAGTGAAAAAATTTTCAAATCCCTTTCGAATTACTGTTGTCTCGTAGTTTAGCTTTGCTTGATTGTCGAGAAACTGTTGTAGATCGGGTATTGCGACCGAGTAATTAGTAGATGATGGTAAAAGATCAAAAAATTGATCTTTTTGTTCCGGATTGATTCGGATTTGGATAGGTTTATCGAGTGATAATGGGGTCCAGAAATCCAGGGCAAGACGCTAAGTGATAATGTACGATGAGTTAATCACACTTTTGGAAATATATTGATGATTGTTCAATATCCTACCTCTCTAAGAGCATACAGTGCTGATAGCGCTTGCTCATTAGTTGCATTGATGGCGATCACTTGATGGCCATCGTAATGTTGATTTGGGGAATCCTTCAGTTGAAAATCAGCGATAGCATTTACACCGTTGCCTTTTGAAAGGAATGGCTTTTGGTCATCAAAGGTAGGTAGCGCAAGTCCCGAGCATACTAGGTATGATGCAGCAATGGCAATAGGGACGTTGAGCCTCATGGTAGAATTACTTCTTTCAGCTTGGTTCGACTGGCGATCCCGAGCCTAAAATTTTCTCTCGGCGGGACTCCTGAGCAGCGGACCAATGATTTTACGTCATCACCCAAAAAAATAAAATGCCATTTAAGCACAGTGATAGATTTACAAAAAATGACGAAATGCGGTGTCAGAGAAATAAGTTCGTTACTGCCGAAGAACAAGAACAGTGTTCTTTCATTGTAGACGGCAAATCGGCACCTTTACCTTGAACACATAAATAAGTTCTTCGCACAACACTTATCGCTTGTTTCATTCCCCCCTCCCCATGTCTAGCCATCCAGAGAATGGCACCTCAGCTTCCCGCCCTGAGGAAGCAACGCAAACTACACTTGATACACCACGCCCAGATCAAAACAGGCTTTCTATAGAAGAAAAGTACAGAAAAACGTCATCTTCAATAGGCCCTCATGAACTGGAAGAACAAGAATTGGCGAATAATCCAGATAGAGAATTGTTCTATGCAATGGCTACTCGGCGACTTATCTTCCGAAATGTCCTCAAAGTAATCGGCATGATTATCATGGATGTCGCACTACCTGTCCTTCTATACTTTGTTCTGAAAGGTCCTCTAGGCAATCCTGCATATGCCCTTTTGATTGGTGGTGTACCAGCTTTGATTATGGTCATCCTTCGTTTGATTTACGCAAGAAGCTTGGATGCCATTGGGATTCTAGGTAACTTTTGAGTATGTACTAGCAATGGGTATCATGAAATCATACTAATTATTTTTTCATTGCAGTGTTCTTGGCATTCCTGGTCTCTGCCATTGTTGCCTTTGCTTCAGGAGATGCCCGTATTCTTACATTTGAAAAGTCTATCGTAACTTTGATATTAGGTGTTGGGTTCATTATCACTGTACTGCCGATCAAATTCAGATCAGTGCGACTAAAACCATTCATGCTACTCGTCATCAAGCAATTGATTCCACTTGGTAATATCAACCCATCTCTTGTTTATGGTTCAGCTAATGTGACATCAGTGGAACCTGTCGACCAACAATACACAAACACAACCAACGTCAAACCTATTAACAGCGTACATCCTGCTGAGCAGGAATTACCCAATGAGAAGCCGAATGGCAATGCCCCTGACGCCACCCCAGAAGAAAACGAAATCCAAAGAGATTCTACAGCTACGAATAATTATGATCTGGAAACAAACAGACGACCCAATCGTCGTCGCTCTAGATTTAACAAATATATCATAAGGCAGCTGTTTGGAGATACAACCGGCCCATCCATTGACAAGTATGATTGGATGTTTGAACACTCTCACAGATTCCGATTCGATATCACTTTCCTGACGCTCTGGTGGGGATTCATTCTGTTCCTCGAATTCATCATTCGGTTAGCTCTCGTCTTATCTCCTATATCTTTGGATGAAGTGGTGACATATGCCAATATTGCATTTGGAGTGATTTGCGCGGTTGGAGGCGTGGTCAGCATCATATACCTATTCTTCCGCTTCAAAAGCACAAAGGCTCAAGTGGATGAGCGATTGCGTGAAGCACGTCTTGTAGATGAAGAAGGTATGATGCTCATCCTAGCCGAAGAAGACTTGGACGTGTAGAATAGAAAATTGTATTATATAACTCAGTATTAAGACTCGTATATTCTTTCAATCACTGTGTACTTGTAGCATAACTTTAACGTATCATCAATATCAAAGCATCGCGATTTTGTCACCAAAACTCTCATATAACGGTTCTTATTGTAAAGCTGAGGTGAGCTTGAATACAAAGGTGGCGTTGGGACGGCATCTTAAAGGTGTCGTACGGTCATTTATCAATTACTGAACCTTCTTTTGGATTCCAGCAGTCTCCGTCTGACAGATGTATCCCCATTGCACCAATCATTCTCTTCTGATGGGAACGTATTCAATCCGCCATGACGTCCGTTTGCTGGCTAGCTTGTTTGATGTTCTTCAAACAACACTGTAGCATGTCAATTATCTTTGGTATCGTTGATGGTCCATTATAATGTATTTGCCTCTAGCACATTGAAAGAAAAACATATTGTATACTACTATTTAGAAAAAGAAAGAAAGTGAAAAAGGGATTTTATCCAAGAATGAGGACCTTGATAGCACCATCCCGTCCGCTCTTGACATGCTCAAATGCATCCACTGCGTTTTTCAATGGGTATGAGTGTGTGATTAATGGCTTAACATCGATAGTGCCGGCGCTGAGCATCTTAACAGCTCGTGGGTAACTGAAAAGTTTGATTGTAGAAAATGAGAAGAATAATTCGATCAAACACTTGAGGTTATGACTTTGTACTTACGTGTTGCGGTAACGGAAGATACCCTTGATATCAACCTCTCTAGCTCCAAGCTCTTGGACAGGAAGGCTCTGAACAGCAGAGCCCATACCAACCAAAACAACGCACCCTCCATTCTTGGCCAACTGTGATATACATGAATGAGATTAGATGATTCACAGATCATACTGGACTTCATGACCATACTCGGTATCAACTTACCATGAGAGACATTTGAACGCAGGTCTCAGCACCAGTGGCATCGATGACAACGTCAGCCATTTCTTCGGTCTCCAAAATAGCCTTTGCAGTTCTTCGCGAGTATTCTATGTTTGGCTCGCCAACCTCTGGTCGTTGAAGAACAATTTGTGAATCGGTATAGTATGACTTGGCGAACTCCAATCGAGATGGTGAGATATCAGCGATGCTAACGTGTCCTGCGCCAGCAGCCTTAGCCATAGCACAGCACAGAAGACCAACGGGACCAGCCCCGAAGACCATAACTCTGTCTCCTGATCGAATATTGCTTCGGTTAGCGGTATGGATGGCAACAGAGAGGGGCTCGATGCAAGCGGCTTCTTCCAAAGACAAGTTATCGGGTATTCTGAAGGGAGTTTTTTTTTAGTATCTCTGCCACCAAAGCGTGATATTTGAATTAACCTTACTTGTAACAAAAATCCGCGGCATGAGCGTAGTAGTTGCACAAGGTACCGTCGATGGGGGGAGTTGCTGCGCTGTCAAATCAGAGTAACGTAAGATATGTTGTAGCTGCAAAACAGGAACTACGACTCATTCCAGATGATGAACTTACAACTTCATGTCCTTGCACAAATTGTAGTGGCCGGTCTTACATTCCTCGCAGAGGCGGCAAGACACGCCAGGTTCAACGGCAACACGGTCACCGACCTGGAGGTGCTTAACGTTGTCACCAACGGCAACGACGATACCAGCAGACTCGTGACCAAGAACCATAGGAGCCTTAAGCTTGAAATCACCAATTCCACCGTGAAGCCAGTAGTGGACATCTGAACCACAGATACCAGTGACTTTGATGTTCAGCAAGACCTCTGAGAAACACAATATTACGTCAGCCCGAGGTTCAAAGTATCTTCTTTTCACGTACGCATTTCCTAGTGACAACAAATTCTTACCATCTGGTCGAATAGTGGGTACTGGTCGCTCTTCCTAGTATACGAGATGGGTTGACAAGAGGTGGTTTTAATTCACTTGTGTGGGAAGTAGAACAGAGGAAGCGCATATGTGCTGGTTTCAAACTTACGAGGACAATTTCACCTTGCTTGCGCAAAACGACGTTCACGTTTGTTTCGTGGGCTAAAGTCATGGCTGTTTAAAAGGAAGAGGGGAAGGGAAAGGGAGCTGAAAGTAAGGCGTGGATCTAGAGTTATCCCGTTTTATAGTTTTATAAGAAATCTTTTTTTTTTTTTTTCAAAGTCATTCGGTAGTGTGGGGACTAATTTTTCCCAACTACGCGGCGTAACATAATGAACTATCTTTTATATTATGTAATCATACCACATAGTCCACCCAGTTGCTTCCAATATAGCACTATGATACCTCACTGCTAGTTATTTCCTTAGCACTGCACCACAAAATGACAAAGTCAGGTGTGAGTGAGTAGCGGAATAATTGAGAGCATTTGTTACCCAGCCAAGTTTTTCCGGGGCAAAAAATTCATGGCTGGCTTAACCTTGTAAATTCCCCTTATGGTAATTCGGCCAAAACCTCTTCATTAAAGATGCGCTGCCAGCAGAGGAGATCCAAAACGAATCAAAAAAAATATATGGGAAAGGAAAACTCTCCTTCTGTAGTGCAACTGTCAAGCTCTCTTTCATCGAAATTGCCTCGAGCCGAAAAGTTTTTGAATATCTCCTATTGTCCAAGACATACTCCATTTATTGACATCTCCATGCTGTGATATGATCACGCGGGGTATCGTAAGACAGTAGTGTCGACTTGTGCGCCTAAGGTTACCTAATTTTACGGGAGCGGACGTGATGTTTGGGATGGCAGAAAAAGAAAAAGTTTGCGTGTTATGTAGTGTACAGAAGTGGCCATGCTTCATCTACCATATATAACCATATCTCTATATTTACCCCTCGTATACCTCAAGTCATGGGCTATTTCATGTCTTGAGCAGTGTGACAGAGGTTCTTTACAGAGGTAGATCGCCACGTTTGCTCAAGTCGTATACTTTCCATATGGCCATAATCAAAAGGTAGCCTTAGATTATCAATCTAATGAAATCGAATAGCTCTAATTGCTACAGCTTACAAGAGATTTGCACGAAAGAAGATTACATCGAACTTCTACTTTCGATGAAACTCTGAGGTACGCATAGCCATATCGCTGTGATTTCATTGCAATACTTGTCCCGCGGCTAGGAGGCTTACTGGTTGCTATTTGTTAGGTAATGATAGTCCACAACTTCCAGCTCCGTAATCTTGTATTGAGGTGGTTATCATTGAATGTTTGTACAGGCAGCTGAATGAGGTATACCGACTTTTCATCCTACTACTTTCCCGAATCGTTTATCATAACGTTATTCCTTTTATTTACAACGCTGACAGCGAATTAGGAACGGCTAGCCTGTCACAGAGCTGGAGTACAAACCTGAAAACCCGAACGAACACTTATTTTCAGGCTACTTGATGTAAGGAAGTGATTGTCCATTGTAAATGTACATGATGCAAGACAAGTATTCTTTGCATCCGACAATCGCAATCACTGCCTTAAAAGTGGCGCTTAGATTTGGTCACAGCCTGTCCAACTCAATTTGCACTTCCTAAGCGTTCTGTTTCTTCCAAAAGTCGGAACTTCATAGAGAATCAGCAAACCGTCACATTGATACATATGGAAAAAACCTCCGCGGATGGCCTAGCAGCTCATCTCTATGAGCCATTTGATACGATGCTACAGCATTTGGCAAGATACCGTTAATTATCCTACAAATCCCACTTTTGGCATACCATCGTATTTAGTTTGTCCACTGAGTAAATGAGAGTTTCTGTATCGGAAGGACACCACTAGTGCGATACCAAAGCATGGGCCGACATGTGGCTAATTTTACACAAACCTTGGATTGATTATGCTCCAGATATTGCTGTAAGCGGACGTTGCTGACACTTGCTTGCTTATATAATTGGAGACACTGTTGACAAAAAGCCTGGTAGTATGCCTCTATGCTAGTAACAGCACCAAAAGATCACAATTGAAAGTCTGAAACACGCAGGGACGGACTCAAAAGATCAAATTGTACTAGGATGACGTAACAATTAATGTCTGAAAAATTTCAACTTTATGAAATGGACAGTCCAAACGTGACAATACTGACACATAATGGATCCGTACGCTGCACCACACATTCCACCACCAGGAGGAGCTTCTCCACCACCAGGAGGTGCCTCACCCATAAGATCACCAAGAGATCGTCGTGAGCGCTCCGTTTCACCACGTAGATCATCCGATCCTTATAGCAGACACCGACGCCCTTCCCACCGTGATGATTATCATAAAGACGATCATCGAGGTAGCAGACACCGAGATGACTACTATGATCGCTACAGAGAAGACCGCTATGATCGAGGTTATGACCGAGGTTATGATCGCGGTTATGATCGCTACGATAGGGATTATGATCGTTATGGTCGCCCTCCGTCTCGCCACGGTCCTCCCTCCAGAGGTAGACCAAGAAGACCAGTGTATCGGTAGTTATTATGAATAATTGACTCTTTGTTTTTATGGTCTGCATCTAACGTATCCGTGTTTTTTTTTTTTTTTTCTTTTTAAGCGGTAATGAAGATGATCGAAAATCGTCTACAACCATCTATGTGGGCAACTTGCCTTACAGTTTCAGAGAACCGGATGTGTCTAACCTTTTTGAACGCTATGGAAGAATCAAAAAGACTACTGTTCTGCTTGACAACATGACTGGAAAGAACAAAGGGTAGAGTATTATGGTCAAATCGTACGGTGATTGTTGTATTCAACTAACTCTTCACATACAGTTTTGCCTTCGTTGAATTTGAAGAACGTCGCGACGCAGAGGATGCTTTTGATAAATTCGATGGTTTTAGTGTTGAAGGACGTCGATTGAAGCTTGACTGGTATGTAATGTTACATTAAGTAGTCATAACTGTGCACACGGCGTAGTTGACCTGTCGTTAAATTGCTTTTAGGGATGTTGGCATTGACAAGAAGGAAGATCGTCGTCCCCCTCGCCCTGCTGGAGACCGTGAAAGGTGAATGTCCGATTTGTGTATATTAAGATACGTCCCTTATACTAACGAGGCTCTGTTTGTCGTCTTAAAGTTCCCGCGGACCAATCGATCGTAAGCAACTAACTTTTGTGCTGATATTCGCAACAGCCTCTCACTGACCTATCTCATTTTACATTGCAGGAGCATCCCCACCCGTTCACTCTGAATCAGCGCGAGGTTATAGTCCGGATTATGGACGAGGAAGATCAGCTAGCCCATATGATAGACGTTGAGAAGCGCCCTCAGATGCGACGTTGATACTGTTGATTAATTGTGTGGACAAAAAGAGAGATATTTTCCCCCCAAACAAATGAAAGCATTGGACTATCAGGCGTGCAGCTCCCTTAATGTTGATGACGAGAATATTGTGTGGATATGATGATAATGGATGCAGAGTTATGGTAGAAATAAGAAATGTTGGTATATGGTTGCGGGTAAGTAATGTAGTCATAGAATCAAGAGGGTATCCAGTTAGTAGGTCAATAACAATACAATGGACTCAATATCTTACTTGCGTGCACGTTTGGCAAAGGCGGCAGTAGTGACCGCTTGTGATAGCCGATAAGGGCATGAAGCTATAAAAAAACCCTGGCTGGAGTGTTACATTACACCCGCGGAATATACTTGGCCACACTGAATAGTTTTTTTCCACGAACGAAATCATCCGAAACCCAAATAATTTATTTTGTTTTCTTTTTCTTTCAGGGTCCAATTGCACACTCCATTCAACTCTAAAACCTCACCACATAGCGCAAATGAGACTCATCATTCGGCAGGATTATGATGAAGTCTCGTCGTATGTTGGTAAGTAGCCAATATTACGCTTTTCTGTCCCCATTACTTTACGCTGACATGAATTTCGAATTCAAAAAGCGCATTATGTCAAGGAGCGGATCAACCAATTTCAACCTACACCCGAAAGACCATTTGTGCTCGGCCTGCCCACTGGATCTTCCCCCATAGGTGTATACGCAAAACTGGTCGATTTACACAGGATTGGCCAGATTAGCTTCAAAAATGTTATCACCTTCAACATGGACGAATACGTTGGATTACCTCGGTAGGTCTTTCAACCTAGCTTGAACCCAACTTGCCTAAACTCCGGTCATCTAACGTATCGCCATAGAAACCATCCAGAATCCTATCATTCCTTCATGTGGAATCACCTTTTCAAACATGTAGATATAAATATGAAGCATGTGCATATTTTAGATGGAAACGCCACCGATCTTGATGAGGAGTGTCGAAGGTTCGAAGCTTTGATTGCACGGGTTGGGGGCATCGAACTATTCCTAGGCGGTAAGAAAGGGCAATATTGTATTAGCATAAAGTTACTTCATCCTGTTTTTACTGAATTTTGTTCTTTAGGAATCGGTCCCGATGGGCATATCGCTTTTAATGAACCTGGTTCATCGCTCACGTCGCGGACAAGAGTCAAGACGTTGGCATATGAGACCATAATTGCAAATGCTCGATTTTTTGAAGGCGATGTTACAAAAGTGCCAAAACTTGCGTTGACCGTAGGTGTGGCGTGAGTATTCCATCACTGAATGAATTATGGTGCAGGAACGATAAGCGCAACAGTCCATTCTTAACTACTTTTAATTTTGAAGCACTGTTATGGATGCTCGAGAGGTGCTGGTCGTCATCACTGGGGCTCATAAAAGCATTGCTCTTGCGAAGTGCATTGAAGAAGGTGTAAATCACATGTGGACAGTATCAGCGATGCAGATGCACCCCAAAGGCTTAATTGTGTGCGACGAAGACGCCACCTTGGAACTGCATGTCAAGGTGAGAGCCGCGGCTTTATGCTTGCTGACTCCATGTACTACTAGTTGAGCTAAATGTGACTCTACCATAGACCGTCAAATACTTTAAATCCATCGAACATGTGCATCAATCTCTGATTGGCCCACATAATCTTGGGCTCCAAGGAAATCTCCTTAGATCAATGAAGGACACTGACGAAAATACCGGCAAGCGGCGAAAGCTGTTTTTAGGTACAGTCTTGAACGACGATCGAGAACCTCGTGCAGCTTCGGTATCATCGTCATCCTCCAACGAAGAACCTCCAAAAAGTACAGAGCCGAAGAAAAATGGGGATACGGGAGGCTGGAAGCGAAAGCTGGAATCATGATATTCAATAGTAAAATTATCTCCTGCACCATAGCAAATTTTTATCTACTCTGACAAGTTTTATTGGGATGCTGGCCAACTTTTGGCTATGGACCTAGGTCATTTAACTAGACCACGTTAGGCAATTAGCTTATCACCAACTTTGCATAATATAACACTCTTTGAACAAAAAAGAAAAATGATCAACATTTCATGTTACTCATATTACAATTGCTTGTGGACAGCAGCGTACTTTTTGCTGATCCATTCCTTCAATCCATACCACTGCCCATCTTCACCAAAACCCTTGGTGATGCTTGACTTAAAATCGCTCAAGTCCCATTCCCAATCATCGCCTTTGGTGACGCGTTTGAGAGAACGATCCCACGCAACATCGTCTTGGATCAGGTTGACCAAACCATCAATGCGTTTGTTGAGGATATCAGGTTTGTATAAGTTTTCAAGCACATTCTTGAGGATCTTTTCGAAATTCTTTTTGAAAGTGCTGGATTTGAGCAGAGTATCAATAAGTGGGCGAGCAGGCTGGTCGGCGGCATATTTACTGTAGGTGTCCGTCAGCATATGCTTTTGGAACTTTTCAATGCCGTTACCGATAGTATAGTCCAAATCATAGCTGAGCCATTGAAGCTGGTTCTTCTTTGGATCATGGTAGAGATAATAGTTACTAGCAGAAACCCAATAGTTGTCCCATGCGGCATTGAGAAACTCCAAAGCCATGCTGCCAAAAGAAAAGGAAGGCGGAGAAACCTTGATTAGAAGCATGATAAAAGACTGAAACTAAGAGACCATCGATTGATCACTTACTGTTTGAGGAATCCATCAGTATCAATTTGAGCGTCCCATTCAGCGGTAGAAGCGGTGTTGCCCTTTTCTTTAATCCACTTTGTAAAATCAATAAGGCGCTTCAATGACTTTTCGCCAGAACCAGACTCTTCTTCGACAGAATAGAAATCTGTGTACTTGCTCTCTGAGCTTCCGACATAAGCAAGGTTGGCACCAACGGTGTCGCCGCCGCCATCCATCTTGTACAGGATACCGTTGTCATATTTTTTACCGCCGTTGAAATCTGATTTGAGCCAAGGATTGGAGATCTCATCGACCAGCAAAAACAGACCAATTTGATCGTTATTGATGAAAAGACGGACATAGAAGGTTGAAGGAGAAGGAAGGCCAAGTGCGTCAAGCATGTCGTAATACAATTTCTCTCTGATCATGGTAGGTTCAGACGCCTCAGCTCTAAGCTTGAATTTGCGTAGTCCATACAACCCGTCAGTGTCCTTGCTTAGCGAAAATTTGTATGCTTTTTTGGCCCAGTCTCTGGTGGACTCGCCACCAATGGCAATGGTAGAATTGGTAAATGTCTGGATACCTTTGGAACTGCAATTGATAGGAATTTGTAAATTTTTGTCGTAACGTAGAATGTGGGCACACTTTGATCAACTTACTTGATGAAAGTCATGGTTGAAGTCACCTTAGCCTTGGATTCTTTGCTTGCGTACAATTTCTTCACCTCAGAGGCAGGAGCTGAAAAGTGAATGGAGCCAATCTCATTCTCGAGGTGAGCGCTGGTATAGACCTTGTCGGAATACTTGTTGGTATACAACTTTGGTAACTTGGGAACAGAAACTTGATTAGGGCGATCAAAAAATTCAGGTTGAGTAGCACTGCCAGCGGGGATTGCATTGCGAGTAGCCCTCTCCTTTTTTCCTTTGATTACGTAGCGGTAGGATGAGCCACCTGGTGCTGTCCCAACATGAACGAGAGGAGTAGCAGTGGACGATTTTAGGGTGTAAGTCTTGCTCTTAACAATGACCGAAACAGTTGGGCTGGGGGAAAGCACAGTGTAGGTAGCCAGTTTACATTGCACAGACGCTGTAGCTACTTGAGTAAAAGTGAAAAACAAGGTATAGAAGAACCAAAAAGAAGCGCCCAATGAAAATTGTTAATCAGGAGTTATACTACTATGGAAAGTCGCGTGAGGTCGAATGCACTTACCCAATGCCCAAACAAAGGCGGTAAAAACAGTTACTTTCATTGCACGTTAGCAATTAGAAATGAGTGGAAAGGGATGAAGGAAAGTGGAAGAAGGGACAAGCGGAAGAGGTTTGTGTGATTTTTTCATGGACATACGATGGCATGGATTTATAAACCCCTCTCCCGTGAAGACAGGAAAACATTCGTGATTTGTGTCCGAAAAGAAAAAAAAATTTTGTGGGTGGTGGCTACAAATTGCATGCTTCTGATTATTCTTCGCTGATGCTGTACAACTTACCGTCTCCGCTGTTCTATTATTGTCTTCTTGAGGCTCACCTTCGGTTTTTGCCAGCAGTTGATCATGACCCGACAAAGTGGCATGCTGGAACACAAACCAAAACTTACAAACATAGAAGGCTGGCCTGACGCTGATTGGTAGTTCAAGGGAGAGCAGCCGCCTTGCAAATGATTTCCAAATGGAGAAGCTCAATACAGCTACCAACGACTATTTTTACAATGTGGTGCTAAGCACAAAACTAATTGAACGATCTGCATACAATGCGAATGTCAGCTGCAACCTGCGATGTGGAGGAGTAACCGCACCCCTGTCAACTGTCTTAAAGGAGTCGATTTTGGTAGATGTGTATAGCCTTTATATCTTCTTCTCGAACGACTATTTGACTGATGTACCCTATTTTTCCCAGCAAGCAACGATTACCTTAGTCAAAGAAATCATTGTGCTGGTATTCAGTGCTTTGCGAAATAACAAGATCGCTAGTGCGACATTAGTGTAACCCCAGCACCGAGAGTTCGCGAACCAGTTGATGGTGTGGGGCTTTTCCTTCTTGAGACCACGGTTTGATGTACACTAAGTATTAGCATTGGGTACTCTGCAGGAACATAAATTGCTTTTCGAGGCTACAACCCCTAACAGATCTACCATTTTCGTTTCAGAGATAAGGGGATTTACAGTTTGCTTTATGTCAGAAACCTTCAAGTGAAAAGTGCATAATTCGTTTATGGCTGGCCAGAGCAGTCATAAACCTGAAACTCGAAAGGCGAGAATGCAAGCGCATCAAAACATAATAACGAGGCTGCGGTTTTGATGGAAGACAATCACCGCGGTGCACTAATGACATTTAACCTAGATAGAGATCCGATGCTGCACTACGAAATTAAACGTGGTGCGATTTTTACATGCGGTGAATGTAGTCTGATAGTGAAAAATGATCGCATTATATTGACGTAAGAATGTCAATAGTAGATGATAATTTTATATCTAGTACGCTACGACTGCTCGACTTGTCATATAGAGACTTTGAATGAGCAGAAAGGATCTGGGGATGATCTATCGACATTAAACAGGTATCGAAAATTTCGCACAAATGCAATGCCATGTTAACATTTTGTAGCTTGTCAGGTTTACAGCAGATTCACATAAAAGTCTCCAAAATTGCAGCTATATGGTAAGTTTTCTCGACCTATTCAGTTAATTAAGGAAAAGCGCTATTTTGTCTCATTACTTTATGAATGGTGGTGGTAAAAGTTTGGATGCTCAGAAACAGTTGACACATTTTCCGCCTTTGACTTTCTCCGCGCATTAGCTACAATTCTTACCAATGTATCGGAAAGTTCCTGAAGTTAAATCGCTTCTGTTTCAGGGTTGGAAGAATTTTTCCTACCTTAATTTGGCGGATTTCTGTTGGTCCCTGCTGAGTTCAATGTAAATTGACCCTGTCCCTTCAACCTCTTAGGAACAAGCACGCTGTTGAAAAAATGATTGGCAATCCCATTTTATGTCCAGATGGCTATGTCATATATTTGCGGTACGACTAGCATTTGTTGAAATGAGATCAACTTGTGCAAAATCACCGTTCTTGACATAAGTAAGGATGTCCTTTGGTTAACGTTTCACCACAGCAGTTGTGGCAATGGTAGACAGCTTACATTGACTCGTGCGATATTTGAGTATCATCGTTTTAACATAGTGAATATGTGGCACTTGATAGCTTTAAAGCTGAGATATGATTCCACTGTCTCGCTTCACTTTAGAAAAATATATTGACGTTAAGACTCATTTCGTATCTACAGTTTAGTAGTAGCATTATGAGCTTGCCAGTAATTTTAGTATCAGTAGGACACAACGGCTGGTCACCAGTCTAGTAGATCATACGGCCCTTGTAGAAAGCATGATCGAGATAACTGAAAATTCGGAGAACTGCTGAAACTACGGACGACCGGGGTACGCAAAGTAGCCCATAGGCTAAATTCGAGTCTAATTTGTAGAAAATCTACCTTATATCTGCAGCTTATGTAGATGAATGAAAGTCGTCATATTATTCGATTCCAATATTACAATACACTCGAAGGCAGGTAGAGCACAGACAACAAAGTTTTTGTTTGATATTAGTTGTGGGCATCACGTGTAAATCGAAAATGGGGGTTCATTGGTCCCTGCCATGCTGGCATGTAAATCAATAGGCTTCCATTAAAAGGTGGATATTTTAATGCATCCTGGCGTAGCCCTCATGGTGTTATGATGAATATACAAAACCTGATGCTTTACTGGTCCAAGGTGTTAAGATCAGCTCGTATCAATACCGTCTTGTAAACTCGATCCGAAGATAGGTGTTGTGTCTATAAAAGTAAAAAGTCAACCTTCTTACGCACACAAAAAAATTATTGCAAGTTTCTAGCTTAACCCCTTTACAACATTATTGCTTTTGATGAAAAGGCAATATGTAGCCATTGTATAAGAAGACATATTAGAGATGTCACCCGCATTGCTGTCGGTTTGTAAACAATGAAATAGTTGGCTCTTGCCTTTTCACATCGAACTCGGCAAAAGTCGGAATATCCTTTAGTCTTTTTGCGGGGTGGCAAATGGAAATGAAGACCGAAAGACACGCTTTGAAGAGATTTGCAATATGGGTTTGTGATATTGGAATCATCCATATCCCAGCACCAACTGAAGCGCATACAAACAGATAATTTAATAACAGGAGAGTAGCGGATCCTTCAAGGGCCAAGTGAGTAGGCACAAATAACATTTTCATGAACACAAACACAATTTTGTCAGCCTTTATAGAATTTACAATACCCGTTGTAGATGTGACCCCTGCCCAGATGCCCTGAAATTGAAAATAAAAATTTTCATTGGTCTGGCCAATAGTATAAGAAACATTCAACTCGGCCCTCGCTCCTTGCTCTTTCCTTCTTTTTGGCCTGAAAAGTAATCCACTCCTCATCTCTTGATTAAACATGTCTGCCGATAACAAGACCAACAAGTTCCTTATGGTAAGTAGAGACAATACAATAACCTCGAGAGTGGCCTAAGAGCCATTCCTATACCTTTTCTGTTCTGATGTCGACCATTTGCTAATTCTGCATTATAATTTTTTTTTTCTTCTGTTCTATTAGGACTTCATGGCTGGTGGTGTCTCCGCCGCTGTCTCCAAGACTGCTGCCGCTCCCATCGAGCGTGTCAAGCTTCTCGTCCAGAACCAGGATGAGATGATCAAGCAAGGTCGTCTTTCCCACCCCTACAAGGGTATTGGCGACTGCTTCGCCCGTACCATCAAGGATGAGGGTATGTACTCCATGTGGAGAGGTAACTTGGCCAACGTCATCCGTTACTTCCCTACCCAGGCCTTGAACTTCGCTTTCAAGGATAAGTTCAAGCGCATGTTCAACAAGGACAAGAACAGAGATGGTTACTGGCAATGGTTCGCCGGTAACTTGGCCTCCGGTGGTGCCGCTGGTGCCTCCTCCCTCTTCTTCGTCTACTCTCTTGACTATGCTCGTACTCGTCTTGCTAACGATGCCAAGTCTGCCAAGAAGGGTGGTGAGCGTCAATTCAACGGTCTCGTCGATGTCTACCGTAAGACCCTCGCTTCCGATGGTGTTGCCGGTCTCTACCGTGGTTTCAACATCTCTTGTGTTGGTATCATCGTCTACCGTGGTCTCTACTTCGGTATGTACGATTCCCTCAAGCCCGCTCTTCCCGTTCAGTACAAGGATAACTTCTTGGTTAACTTCGCTCTTGGTTGGGCTGTTACCACTGGTGCTGGTCTTGGTAAGTTTACTTTTCGCAAAAATTTGCGCGTCATTTTGAAACACCGCCCTGTGCTTCCTAGTGGCTTGGCTGACCTTTTTTTCCTCTTTTAGCTTCCTACCCCATTGACACTGTCCGTCGTCGTATGATGATGACTTCCGGTGCCGCCGTCAAGTATGACTCCTCCCTCCACTGCTTCCGTGAGGTCATCAAGAACGAGGGTTACAAGTCTCTCTTCAAGGGTGCTGGTGCTAACATTCTCCGTGCCATCGCTGGTGCTGGTGTCCTTTCTGGGTACGTATATAGTTAAGAGTGGGAAATTACGGCTCATTTAACCCAAACTAATACTGATTTTCCTTTCAATAGATACGATCAGCTCCAGATCCTCATGTTCGGAACCAAGTACTAAATTATTTAGTACTATGTTGATGGAGAGGTACATGATCATATTGTGGGCGGCTATAGAGTCCATATCTCTCCTTCAATACATTTTTACCGTACATTTTCGCTCGTTGTATAATTTGTTAGACACCCCCTTCAAAAGCCCAAAAAATATCATATTTTGTCACAAAGGTAGCAAACGCGATTGCGCGTATGGTCTGTTCTGATTGTCAATGTGTGCGTGTGTCTGCTTGCAAAATAGGATTTAGAGTTGTCAGAAGTCACCTGAATTTGTTCACTTCTATCTTTAACCCATCACAAAATGCCTCAGAAAGAAGAGCCACACCATGTCATTGTTCGGTTGCCTTTTCAGAGACCCGAAGACTTTGAAGAACCTCCTTTGGTATGTGTTTCTCCGTTGCTGCCAACCAGCCTTGAATCACAGTGGTAATCTCTTGTACAGATAGTATGGACAGAGGAAATGGAGCATAGGCTATGGCAATATACTAGCCAAAAGAACACCGATTGTAAGTCAAAGGCGTTGGTTATTGACCTCCATGCCCTTATCTTTTAACTGTTTGAAACAGGGAATTCGATAGCAAGGCAATTGGAAGTGCCCACCCAGATTCTAATTCGACATGCTGCCTTTCTTTACGAAACTCAGCTCCGAGGTATTCAGCAGCAGCTAAGAATGGGTGAAATGGGCAAGGGCAAAGCATCGGACTCAGCAAGTGCAAGCGGCCGATCATCACGAGCTAGTCGGCCATCTAGTGCTATGCATGGTAAGTTGTATTTTACCTTCCAAGTTACGGTCTACGCATGAGAGAGTGTACACGGGCTGATCATTTCCAACAGCACACTCCGATATTGGGAATCGACCTATATCAACTGTAAATGCAACTTCTCCGACTGTAGACAACGTCTCAGGTAATAGGTCAAACTCGTTGTCTTTTCCAAGCAAAAACGGATATCCCTCTAATCATATAAAGTAGACTCTTTGTACCTGTCAACTGTTTCAGCTACCAGTCACCCGCGATCATTTGGGTCGCCAGGTCGACCGTATATGACTCGCCAAACATCTCAAGATAAGTCAAGCAACACCGAACCAATGGTTCAGGCGACTTCACCTTTACCGCCACTTGAGTCCTCCTTTCACAATATGAAACGATCGAGAATGGCTGAACATGAAATGACAAATTCACAGCTCGAAGATGAAGCAAGCACCAAAACGTCGTCAGCAAGTGGTTCTGGTGTGTTGCAAAAATCACTGCCATTGGATGCATGGGATAGACAGGAACTCACTGGCGGCGGGGCATCAGATTTCGCACCCGACGAAGACGACAGCAGCCAAGAAAACGACGATTATGACAACAACGATAATGATAAAAATGACAACTTTGAAGAGCGATTCCATGAGCTGTATGTTGATGAAGAAGATGCACCGGCGTTCCTTCCATCTTCTACACGATCTCCCAGAGGCCACTCGAATAGTATCATGTCCCTACTGAAGAGTGTGGTTATTGACAAGCAAAGTCCATTTCGCCACGAGCCTAGCAGTTCGTCACTGCCTACATCTCCAGATATGCGCCAGCAACAACCTCCTTCTGCACAACAACTTAGATCTCCACTAAGGCATGAAAGAACACATCAACTTTCTACTGCAGAAGAGTTTACTACCGAAGGAACAAACAGCGTGGGTTCCTCATTCAGTGATGTTTCAGGTAAGCAAGCGGATATGAGAAGGTAATCATGGCGACCATACTAACAGAGAGGGTATCAACTAGACTCGTCTGTCACTCAGTCAGCATTGGAAGATGCGTATATGTCAAAGTTCAATGGATCAAAAATGTTTGTATTTATTTTATAACTTGAGGGCTGACACAGCCATGATGAAATAGCCTACTAACATGTATATCCTTGAATAGGTCAACGCTCACCTTGTCTAAGAAGTATTGATTTGTATCGCTAGACCTTTAAATTGTAAATACCTTTAGCCTATGGAATAGATACTTCAGGAACATACGCTGCCTCTAATTGGAGTAATACTGCGATAATTTATGATTTATAAATCATTTGCTATGAATTTCTCAAAAATTGTACTGTGTCTGTAGAAGACTACCATGCGTACGCTGTTCACAAGTCTTTGAGAATCAAGAGCGTGCCTTATAGTTGATTAACCAAGTGGCATGACAGAAGCATAGCAAAATGAACTTTTTCATAATACTGCAATTAGATATCCAAGAAAGTCATGGCTGCCGATGTGAAGCAAATACATTTTCCTGTACAAACACGATTTTCCTGAATTTTCATGAACTAATTAAGTCAACATAAATTTTTACGTCACCGCTTTGAGCATTCGCCGCGCAAGCTAGACGTTAAGCACATTTCGATTGCGCGTCACTTTGTGCAAGAGACTTACCGAACTACTTTCTCTTCGAAACAATGGTGAGTTTGGACGCACGACCTCCAACATGAATACTCTGACGATTCAATCGAAGGACATGTTGAATATTTTTCGGACGATGCAAGAAGCGCGCCCCGAGAATATTTTGAACGACATTCACTAACCAAGCTTTGTATGACTTAGTTTCGCAATCAATATGACAATGACGTTTCCACATGGTCGCCACAAGGCCGTATCCATCAGCTAGAATATGCGCTTGAAGCTGTCAAACAGGGATCAGCAGCCGTTGGTCTTCGTAGCAAGGATTACGCTGTCCTTCTTGTGCTCAAGGTACCGATGCCTGTTAAACATTCATAATTGCGTACCTGCCTTGGCTAACCACAAGATTTCACTCGTACAGCGCTCATCCGGCGAACTTGCATCATACCAGAAGAAGTTAATCAAGGTCGACGATCATATGGGAATTGCCATTGCCGGGTTGACGTCCGACGCTCGTGATATAAGGTACGTGGCAAGGAACGGGCGATAACCTCATTTAATGCACCGGAGAAGTTAACGCACCCTCTTTAAAGCAATTTCATGAGAACAGAGGCTATGAGATCAAAAATGCTGTTTGATCAACCTCTTCCAGTTGGCCGAATTGTTTCAGCGATAGGTGAAAGTAAGTAAATGGATTAATTGGCCGCGTGCCTAACCCTTCTGTTCGATCACCAATCTAAACATTCCTACCCACTGACAGAGGCACAGAAGAGAACTGTCATGTATGGTGAAAGACCGTTTGGAGTTGGACTTCTTGTTATTGGATATGATGTAAGTTTATCATTGAAGCTATGTGAGATATGTTCCAATCAACTTATTTACTTTCATTGTGTAGGAAACTGGTCCTCATCTCTACGAATGCTCACCATCAGGGAATAATCTTGAATACTATGCCATGTCAATTGGAGCACGATCGCAATCCGCAAAAACATATCTTGAAAGCAAATACTCCGAGTTTAACGATGGTAAGTCACAGTACGCCAAACGATGTGAATGGAAGCACCAACTGTGCAGTACTGACCTAAGCGCTGTTTCATCATAGCATCGCTAGAGGATCTTGTGAAGCACGGACTGCAAGCTTTGCGCGACACATTGCAACAAGACAGTGAGTTGACAACAGAGAACACGTCGATAGGCATTGTTGGTGTGGACAGAGAATTTGAAATCATTGAAGGAGAGGATTTGAAGCGATACCTCGATCTGATCGGTGATACCGGAAGACCAAGACGCGGACAAGGCACTGCAACCTCGGCTGCTGATGCACATTTGACTGAAGATATCGCACCCATGGATACCGATTCCGTGTAAATGGAAGAGACAGATTACTTGTATACACATCCAACTCTGAATAAAGACATGAAAAAAAAAGCAGTAAATTAAAATTTTGAGTAGTGTATGTGGCCTGGGCCCATCTATTACTCTGGCAAAACTCACGTTCGATACAGGATATAAGTGTGAACCCGCCCTGTATAATGATATCATTACAAATTATATAAGAGCGATCATAAGAATAATACAATCCCACCATTAGATTCATATAGACACTGGGACATCGTCGGTGAGGATTGACAGCTATCATCGAAAATAGTGCGTCGAGGTCCGACAAGGCAGAGCCGCCGAAGAAGATCTATACCAGCAACATCGTTCAGCGAGGAATTGACACTAATTTCTTCATCTTGATCGATCTAACGAACAGGTGTGCTACCACCGATTTAGACCTTGCGGGCGATGGAACGAATGTCCTCAACACTAATCTAAGGATCACTAAGCATGCTTCAAATGTGCTCATCAACAGTTGGTATCAATAGACTACGATGATAATTGTAAGCCGCGGGTAAAGGAAACAAAAGTGAGAGTTCCCAATGCATGGTGGGTTGAGGTAGCTGTGGCAACCGGTAGCAAAACCAAAGTGCCATTATGCAACGTAGTGAGCCTCGGCCACGCCATGAACTGTATTAGTTCTGTTTGCACGAGATGAAGCTGGCAATCACTTACTCTTACAGCACAACTATAACATGCGCGTAGCTGTTGTAAGCATGCCTGTTCTGAGGACCTCACTGTGAGACAAAGTTGTATGTTGTAATGGACAAAGTGCAGTTTCTCCTTTGGGAAAATTTCATGGGTTCCTCCCCCCAAAATATAGGAAAATTTTTTTTGGCGGCCCGCTCGCAATTAAAAATGTTAACAAAAGCAAGCCTGCCCGCACTACATCCACATGTAATGTGGACTGTCTGCTTAACTTACGATTAGAATGACGATTTGCCTCATGCGCCATCTTTGCCTCCACAGACGAGATTTACCTACCTTTAGTTTTTGAGCTGTTGATCTAGTTATGAACAAGCAGCCTTGCTAAACAGAATTACGAAGCCAATTTATTGTTTGAATAATCAATCCAAATACAGACTTTCACTAAAAATTAAGCTACATTATAAGTCACAAAAATCCAGCAAAGTTGACGTAGTTTGCTCCTCTATATAAACTTTTCGTAAATAACACAACGGCCAGATCTTGTCACGGATCATGAGCGTTCATTTAGGGATATAAGCTGGGTGAAGTTTAGATATACTTGGCATAGCCGCAGTTACCATTGTAGCATATACATTGTCGCAGTACGGAACACTTCAATACTTTGCGACGACAGCATCTTGGACAAACAATGGTGATCGTAGGCTCCCGAGAACACAGAAAACATTTTGGTGGGAAAGCAGGGGCAGACACGCGAACTACAGGTCGTTCGTATTTCTTGATGCTTGGCATTTGATGAGATTACTTTCTTGCTGGTAATAAGCGGATAGATAGACAAACGTCAAATCTATTTTATAGGGGTTTTATATATTCATCAGCACTTCACCAAACGGAATTACCGGATCTGTTTATGGCATGGCGGGACACACTTTTTTAAAAAAAAACAAAAAAATGTGACCGGACACATCACTGTTTGGCAGGTTTCCTAACGAGGGTCATGTCTATTACTGTTGAATTTGGCGCACCAAGGCTACGGCTGCGTTCGTTTCGCTGCTGTCAGTTGAAAATGAGCTAGTGAACTAATTGGTGCGAAAGTGCGTTAGCTACTGGTCAACCATTCTACCTAGTGCTTGGTATATGATATTACTTTTTTCCTAATAAATTAATTTTGTTTGTAGAGGACATGGCTTTGTGGCGTGGCGTGGTGAGTGTATATATAAAAAAAAGTTTTTCATCAACCGTTGGAAAATGACCCCAACCCAAAAAAAAGTTGCTTAGTTGGTGTACTTGCGATTTTCATCGCGCTCCTAAAGTGCCGGTAGCTGATTTTTGCGAACAAAATCATTTTTCAGTGGTGGACGATACTAATTGAAGCTGGAATATAAATGAACGCACCTTCGGTAGGATGTTGGACGGCATTGAAGACATCAATATCCAAGCTATCACATTATCGTGCCATTTTGCAAGCTCGTGGCAAAAAATATTTGATACTGTCAGATATTACGGATTACGATCATGTATTTTCTAAAAAGTGATAGAGATACAATCATAAAGGTGAGACACTCTAAAGGGTTTATTTAATGATTATATTTTTGAACAATCGGCAACAGGTCCTTTAAATGTGTCCATACATTTTGGAAAATTTCGTTGCAGGCCATGAGAGTAGACCTTCTGATATCGATGCCGTGAAGAAATCTATATATATTTGAAGTAATCACAATAGTAGCATAAGCATTGTCGCTGTATTGAACACCGCAACAGTCTTCGTTGGCCACACTTTGGACAAATGATTGCGTTCGTCCTTTCCCTAGCACAAAGGAAGCAAACTGGCGGGAACACAAAAGGGGGTACGCGAACTGCTGATCGACCATTTTGCTTGGTGCCAGGCATCTATTGATTGTACTTGTTGGTTACAGAATGCGATGGGGAAGCGATAATAGCGATCCATTTAAGTACTTTTTGAGTTCCACCATACAGAAATTCCATTTTAGTACGTTTGCATAATTATATAGGCCGCTTGGCAGTCTTTCACCATAAGCCTTGTTGTCTGACCAGGTAGTGTTTGATTTACAGCTCAGTGGTAAGAAAAGTAGGACATAAATTTAGAGATCTGTTTGAGCCACGTAAGTTCATGTCTACATGATATAAAAAGAAAGTAGTATTGGTACCCCAGCTAACTTGCCTTCATTTTGAGCTCTAATAGAAGTTGGAACTACATGCTTTTTGTCTGCTGAACAAAGTTCCAAAAAGCGTCATTGGCTCACCCACAATAACCAGGGATTCGGAGTGGAGAATTCCTTTACTACGAGTCATGGTAAGAGAGCTGCGGACTGCTATAGAGAGTTTATGAGCTCTCTACTGTAAAATAGAAAATGTTTCATTTTGGCAACAATACTGAAGGCGGTTACAATAAATCTACTACTTTCCCATTAGTACAGTGAAGTATTTACTTAGCCCAAAGCCTTCGAGAAAACTAGCCAACTGTCAAGGATAGATGAAAATACTGTTCCAGGATGACCAGAGGAAGTTTGCTGTAGTTGTCCGGATTCAGCGAGCAAGCTGCCAACCCTTTCTTTCACATTTTCATTTCGCACTATTAATGAATGCTCTAGCAAGCTAGATGCTGCCTATGGAATTTACGTTGATGCGTCGTCTTCGGACACACAAGGATACAAATCTTCATGTTGATCGGTGAGAGGCAAAATCAGTAGACTCACATTTCGCTCCTTTCCCAGATCAATACAAACTTGTCGTAAATATGCAAACCTTCAATACCATCGCCGTAGCTCAAAATTTGTAAGGCGGTTAGCTCATTACTACAGCTCAGTCAGTCAGTCACTCTAAACGGCGAGCGATGTCGCCAGCAGAGTTTGTGCATTAGCCCCGACGTATCGGGAACTCTGAACAAAATTGCAGATTTATGTTTACTGGCGCTGCTTCCAAAGCGACGTGTGATGGCTACTTCTCCTTCTTTCCGAAATTTGATCTCAGAGGGTGTCTACGTGATGCTTACTTAGCCGATCACCCATCCAGTTTGCATTCCGTTTCGTCTTTTGGAAAACCTAACCCGATGCACCTAGACACGTACGCGTTATCCATTGCAAGGAAGCATCTGAAAATCACTCACTGAAATTGAAGTGGAATCTGATTCACACACGTCTTGGAAGAATACTTTGTGTAGGAAAAGCTTAGCAGCCGACACTGGAATGCAACATGATATGTATATATTTCGTTTCTGACGCGTCTACAGTTGGCAATTGAAACATAGATGCTCCCAGGCCATTAGCATCCGATATCAAACACTATGCTATCCGTGTTCTTGAAACAAAACAAGATTGAAACCTCACCATCTGGAATTGAACATCAAGGTTCCTCTACCTGTGCAATTACCTTCAAGTGACCAGCATCTTGATGAAATGGATATAGCACAGATTAATCTCAAAATACCATGCTTGTAGAAACTATATACATTTTAATAGATGAATTAACTGAATCTATTGCCGTCATTGAGTCCTTCATCACGCGAGCTCTGAGGACCTAGATCAAATCGAAATAGGGATACAGGGCCAATGCATTATGGAATAGAGCTGCATACACATGACATGGCAGGATCTTCTGCGAATTGTATAATTCAAGAAATAGAAGGAGGCCCGCTGAGTTGATCGTAGACACCTTCCATAAGATTTTGTCTGACTGGCACAGAAACTCTGACTTCTACGGAGTTCAAATAGAAGTAAGTTGAGCTGTCACCAAACTAATCAATAAAAATTTGAATTCGTAAATATTTTTGGCTCACCTTTGTCCTCTTATCTCTACTGCGAGGTACAAATTGAGCCTCCACCTTGTACAGAAAACAATCTCGTGCGCAAAGTATGAAACAGTTTGAAAGGTGGTACTTAATATGTACAAGTATAAAACCAGCTGCAAACGTACTAAAATGGAATTTTCCGTGTGTAAATCTCAACAAGTACTTAAATGGATCGCTATTGTCGCTTCCCCATCGCATTCTGTAACCAACAAGTACAATCAATAGATGCCTGGCACCAAGCAAAATGGTCGACCAGCAGTTCGCAACGTCCCTCCTGCGTTCCCACCTACTTGCTTCCTATGTGCAAGGGAGCGGACGAATGCGATCATTTGTCCAAGTTGTGGTCATCGAAGACTATTGCGGTGTTCAATACAGCGACAATGCTTGTGCTATAACTGTAACTACTTCAAATATATATGATATTCAGCACGGCATCGCCATCAACAAGTTTACACTCAAAATTAGCAAGAAAAAAATTCCAAGATGTCATATACAGTCAGTGCAACCAATGCCTACCACAAAAGTATTATGGTCACCTGAGGCCAGATCGAGACTTCAGAGGAGAAATATTATCTACATTTCATTTCAACTAATAAAATCATTACATCTTCAAACCCTTAACAATTGCCATTTGAATTTTGACATATTAGTGTCTGAGTAAATATGAGAACAACAACACCATATAGAGATCAAAACATCTTGTCACTTTAGAGATAGCCCATAACCGCCATCCTGGTGACGCATCATTTCGTTATTTTACTCGTTATTCTACGGTATCCAGGGAAGCTTGACCCTCGCTGTTCCTTATATGCTTTCAGGGCGGCAAGATAGCATTCTATTTTTAAAGGGAAGTGTCAAAAATTTGATTCCCATTTACTCACAAGGCACGCTACACATCTAATTCTCACTTCAGACCCACAAGGCCATTGGCATAAACATACCGAAGAATTCCGTCATATAGAGCACAGGTCACATTATAAAAATTAGAACTTCAGCCTTGTAGTGTTTCGCTTAAAAATCCGCATACAAACAGTGCGTCCCAAATATGCTTGGTGGCAGAACCTGTTTGGATAATGGGGCAAGATTTACTTGACCCTAATAAAAATCAATTTGTGACAAACGTTTATTGTAGATCAGCATATTTACAATTAGGTTGCTAGGTTACCGCTCACTACAATGCCGCATTCATTTGTAGCACTAGGGGCAGATCTGCAAGTGTGTGCCGCTACTTGTCTAGGAGGTGCGCAGCGGAAAATCTTACCTAAAAAAGGTGCCAATCTTTCTTTGGCGCAAACAACTTATGAGAGAACGACAATACAGGTCTCTAAGTTCACGAGAATTATGTCACATAAATCTGAGAAATTATGAACGATATCAAGATCTCACTACTAGAATTTAACCTATTGAACTTGATATACTTTGAAGAACCCGCAGTTTGAGGATATAACCGTGAAACCCTAGTAGCAAAGCGGAAGAACTCTAAAAGCGCATTGTACAAGCTAAAATACAAACAAGAAAGAGCTGAGCAGATGCTCATATGCGGACAGAGACAAACGTATATCGCGTCCTGTATGAGTTTTCAAAAATAAAATAAAATACGATGACCCTTGCACGCAGCGCACAAGTTGTTTAACATATATTGGCACAGTACAGCGTGTTATAGCACAAATTGGTTAACTATGTAACGGATGAGATTAAAGTCTTGACAATTATTGTGCGGTGAAAGACAAACCTGACAACATGTCTGATACTATTGACTGACTTGGGTTTCCAACATTTCACAGTGTCATTTAGAGTATCGCAACATGTTCTGAAGCAAGCACCAGTAGAAAAAAACCTTACCTGATGGTCGTTGTTACATAAGTTAGCTAACGCTAGCATTAACCATGCAGTTAGGAATAATTTGACAGAAGACCTTCATCACTTTCAATACAGATGTCGTAACCTAGTTTCTCAAAAAATTTCCTGATGGAAAAAGCCACTTTTTTCTAGTGGTTTGTAGCTGGTGTGGAGCATGTAAATCCGTTGCGCCAAGTGCGTAGATACTGTAGTTATTGTTGACATTTAACCACTCCGTTCAAATTTCGAAACGGTGCAATTTATATAGACTTATAAGTTGTTACCATCGTAGCATACACATTGTCGCTGTATAGAACATTGCAACAGCCTTCGATGGCCACAACTTGGACAAACGATTGCGTCCGTCCGCTCCCTTGCACAAATAAAGCAGGTTGATGGGAACGCAGGTGAGACGTTGTGAACTGTTGGCCAACCATTTTGCTTGGTGTCAAGCATTTTTTGATTTTCCAAGTGATAATGTAATATGGAAATAGCAGTGACATTTGACAAAACAGTTTTTGAATAGTCCACACCTCATTTTTTTTTTCAGGGGTCAAGGCAAAGGATTACTTCTTGCTTCAAACAATGTGGTTTGTACGATATGAGAATCATCTTTTTGCGCTTGGGCAACGAGTCCTCCACATTCTCTGTTGATCTATTCTTCTTCCGTAGTATTGGAGGAACACGTGCACAGAGCGATGCTAATTACATTCATTTACTCCTTTGTCATGCTGTTAATCCGAGATAGAAAATATCACGCTGATTCAAATACGTTAATATAACGCTAGGAAATGGATATCCCATGTCTATTCATTTTGGATGGAAGGTAAGGGATGTCTGGCGTGCTTTCGGCTATGAAGCATGTGGGCGGCGGGGTCGCATTGTCGAACGAAGTACCTGGTTTTCCATCAGAAATTTGCCATTCAGCACCAGGGAGGTGGCTTTCAGGTGTAATTGCAATGCCTTCAATTCAAGTCAGCTCCTGAACATGTGATGACCTTCCATGGAGAAACGGTGCGTGCAGTGAAACTTATTATGCTGAGATGATGTGGCCGTAGCCTACTTTACGTTGTGACGAGATAAGTATCACAATTTATGAATGCCCTCCAGTGGAAATGTAGCCGGTGACCTCTTAGAAAGAATACCGTTGCTCATATGTTTAGACTTGGTAATAAGTGTGCTCCCCATTATGTTCTCCATTGTTGTCACTAAAAGAGTAACGGGATTAGCGGAATGATTTTCCGGATCATCAACGATTAGAGAATTGTGATCCTTACTTTTTAATCGGTAAGAATACAGATATAACGTTGGCTCATAACATACGTGGTGGATCTGGAGCATTTGTCATATGTTCCCCATCATCTGTTGACGTAATATGAAGCATATTGCGCCTGCCAGTGTACCCATCGCTATGGTCGTCTGTAATTCATCTCTACGCAAGTTTCCCAATATAGGATTGATAGCTCTCTCACATCGAGATGGGTAGTATGCCGAGCCGGGTCCGATAGACGATCATCCATTCGCGGCCAGACGTTACAAATGCGGATTCTAGGAGACATATGCTGAGTACCAAAAGATTAATTCCTGAGGGGGTGTTGTGCGAGTCGAAATTTGGGAAAAATCATGGGGGGGGGGACAAATATCGTCGGCACAGTTAGTCTTGAAGACGTGTCGAGAAGCACGATCTGCAATGATGATTTTGAGTCCCATCATGCTAGGAAGAAAATATAGGTTGACATATAGGACATCATTTTCACGATTGCATGGTGGGTCTGCGACCTATTAAGATTTTTATGCAGCTTCGTAAGATTTGGTCGTAGTATTATCGGTTCGCATCAAACATAATAATGCGACTCAAATATGGAAAGTGCAAATTACCAACCCAAGGTCTTAGTTCTCACCAAAATAATTAGTGATATGCATCTCCGGTTGCCTGGTGGCTTTCAGAATGAAGTGCTCTGATAGGTGGTCTCTCGACCAAGTTGAACTGTGTTATCGTTATTTTGCAAGACTAAAAGTGGTGGAAAGGGTGATTCAATGGTGTAATTGGCCGTATAGGCTACCGCCCTTCTTATCATTAGTAGTGGTGTGTCATTTCATCTTGTCATAACGGAGCAGTCGATATCCTGAAGCATTTGAAGAGTAAGTGGGTGTACACAATATCTGAGCTAGAGCGCAATGATACAGTCACTTTCGTTGTTTTCAAATGGTGCCATTTTCTTCTGGTATAGCGGAAGGCTACCACATTCTGAAACGTACTTCGCAACTCTCTCATTTGGATTCAGTAGACAAGTAGCCAGAGGGTGGCTTCATGTAGGAACAGAAGTTGTAAACAAACAACTGCAACTCAATGAAAATTCTTTTCAGTCCTATCAAGTAAGGGCGTTTCTGATGAGCAAATTGTTATTTCTTCTTCCCCACTTACTAGCTTGTGTTTGGAGCCATCACAATTGCAATAATCTACGTATACTGAGTGACGTGTTCTTGGGACTATCGGCCCGAACAAGATTGATTTTTCGAATGGAAAATAGCCACCTGAGTATCTATAACCAGAACGATGATGTAGTGAAAAGATAGGATTCGCCGATCAAATAGAATTGCGGCATGTAACGCGCGCTTGCTAATGCGGATGTACAGACATATGTTCGTCCAATCTGAAAATGATTAAAGCATTTTTCATCGAATAGGGTGGTAACATGCTGTGGTTTTCCATTTGGAACGGGGAGCGTACTTCCCTGTTGATCATTTCTAAAACGTTTAGCTAACCGAAGCCTGCTGAAGTAACTGAGTTTGACCAAGTATACCTAAAGACGTTATTCTGGGAAACATAGTTGAATACCGAAATGTGACGTTTAGGATTTTCACCAGGTATCTTCAAGTCAGACATGGCAGTCGATCAAAGAAACGATCAACTACCATCAACATGCGAGCAAGGGGCGATTCCTCATATATGGCTGTATTCAGCCAGCCACTCTAGCAACACTAGGTGGTGGTACAGGGTTTTTTGCCCGAGGTGACAGCTGTGGTCTAGCTCATTTGGTAGCATACTGTCAGACGTGGAATCTCAAATTGCGCAGTTTTGGCAATAAAGGGAGAAGAGCAGGAGAAGCCAAAGAAAAGCTACCTGGGGCTGCTCAGATTATGATTCCGACAACTTGCGTATTTTTTGAGTGTGTTACCGTATGGTTTTTAATTATAGCCCTCTGTCCTAATGAGTGATTAACCATGCGCTCAAGAAACACTCCTACTCTTTAGTGATGAACTACATGGTTAATTCCACTACACCATGCTGTTCAACTTATTGATCAGGGACCAGAGCGGCCGTTCTGGGTCCTCGCAAAAGTGTAGAAAAATAGATCGGATACCTGATTGCGAGAAATTTATTCAACAGCACCCCGCCCTCGGTAGAAATTGATTACATGGAGTCCATAGAATTTTTTTTTTTGCAGCATAACTGAAATGCGTATTTCTTCCATCTGAATTTCGTGCACATACCAAAAATTGAATGAAGACACTCTACACGTCTCATAGTTGTTCAATTCTGCAGATTGGGTTTTACACTATAATTACTGACAAGTGAAGTAATTGAATCGCCTCAATGATGGCATTGTAGGACAATCCTCCCAAATTGAGAAACAACACAAGTAGAGGCCTTACCCCCCTCCCCGATCTCCTCTTGTCTTGATGATATTGAAGGCGGGAAACCCGGCTGTCAAAAATTAAGGAGTTTTGCCCGCCAAAATATATAAACAATGCCTTCAAACTGCAGATGCCTCTTTACTTCTTTTCTCATCGAAGCTCTACAAGTAATATAGACAGATGCCAGGCACCAAGAAAACTGGTCTACCCGGCCCACTTGCTCCTCCACCAAAGTGTTTCGTATGTAGCGGCGAGCGAGCTATTATCACCCTTTGTCCAAGCTGCGGCCATAGAAGATTGGTCATCTGTAGTCTACGGCATCTGTCCATGTGTTCCAACTGTTGCTTTTCTCGAGCCCACTGAAATCTACCGCATCCAATAGAGCGTTTAGCGCTCGAAATTTTGCAACAAACAAGGCATTTGCGCGAAATAGACTTCAAGTGCTATGCCGACCAGAAAATATGTTTCTGAAAAAAAAAATTTTGACCATCTAATTGGAATTTCATCACCATATTTTATGCTATCATCTCACAAATAAAATTTCATCACAACAGTAAAAACTACTAGCACTTGCTCTTTTGTCTGTTACGTTTTGTTTTGGCCACAATAAATTGTCAACATAGAGCGTTTAATTCGTGTCGTACTAGATCGTTTGACAACGCTCGCTAATTACCATCAGCTACTTCCAGTAAATTATGGGGGGGGGGGTTCCTCGGAGCAAGTATTCCGTTCATCTTTATTCGGCTTTGAAATTGGGGCATCAGGAGACAACATCTGCGCAAGTCAATCTCCTTAATCAAAAGATGTACGCTATTTGAAAATCCTGATCATCGCTTTCCAACTTTTTTTCCTCTCCAGATTGCGTTGCTCAGCCGACCGCTTTTGTTTTCGACATTGCGTCAATGACCAGCGACAAAACGTAGCGGGAATTGATAGAAACAACACCAGCGAGTTTGCAGCCATGCCACAATATCATCGAAATTAGATTTGGGAGGATATTCTTTACAGTCGGTTTGAGTGCGAGTGGTAAACGCCGATGCAAAACTAGCAAACGCTGATGATAACATGCAATTGTCGTGGTGCGGTGCGGTGCTTTTTTGCAGCGGCGGTGTTCTCTTTTCGAGGGCTTTCAGGTACACAAGGCTCCATGCTGAATGTAGCCATGCATTCTGCATTGTAACGGCGATTGGAATATTTCAGTAGCTGAAGTCCAGACTTCATGTTACTTCTTCACACCTGACATTGCAAACGATAAGGTCCCAAGCCGCCAGTAGCTTGATGATTGAGAATGGTAGTGATGGAGATTGAAAAATCGGCACGGCACCTAGGCCTGACCGCTATCCGCTTGAAAAATTTCTTCAACCAATAAAGTTCCCAAAAAGACATTTCTAAATTTTCTTTTAAACAAGGTACAGTGACGGAGTCATTTCGTATCTGAAGGGTTGGAGAAAAGACGCTTGCTGCAGCAATACCCCCTCCTTTTCACCAAAGGACTACTCTCATGTAAGATTCTCACTTGAAATGCCATTGAAACATACACATATTGAACGAAAATGCAAAGATTTTTGTTGCGAACTTTGATTCTATTATGGTTGGCTCCATTTCACAATGAAGATGAAGTTATCATGTCCATGCGTGTCAAGAGAGAAAAGAGGATAGGATGGAAAAATGTACAAAAGTCGAGTGAAAAAAAGAAGAAAAAGGTTGGAAAGCCATTTTGGAGAATACACGTAAATTTTTTTTTTTGGTTTACATCTAGAAAGCAAGCCTTTCAAATTTTTGATCTTTTCTTTTCTTTTCTTGCAGGAATGTGAATGTTTTTGGGGATAGCTTAGGCCTTGTTACCGAGCATCTTGATCAAGTGGTCAGTGGAGTATGACTTTGGTCGCTCCAAGGGCATACCGAGGGCACGATCCCAGCAGAGTTGAGAAAGGACACCAAGGGCACGGGAGACACCGAAGAGGACGGTGTAGTAGTCTTGCTCAACAAGACCGTAGTATTGGAGAAGGACACCGGAGTGGGCATCGACGTTGGGCCATGGGTTCTTGGTCTTTCCGTGCTCAGTCAAGACACCGGGCTATAAGGAGATTATTTAGTATGGGTTTCATGGGTGACGACACAAAAGATAAACAATCGAAAGGTAGTGCTTAATTTGAAAACCCGCCACTTACCACAATGTTGTACAACTTGCTGACAAGACCGAAGAGAGGGTCGTTGGGCAAATGCTTAAGAGCGAACTCACGCTGAGCCATGTAACGGGGATCAGTCTTACGGAGGACAGCGTGACCGAAACCGGGAACGACTTGACCGCCCTTGAGGGTAGCCCAGACGTAGTCCTTGACAGTTTGCTCATCAGCGTTGATACCGATTTGGTCCTTCATCTTAAGGGTCCACCTCAAGACTTCCTGGTTAGCGAGACCGTGGAGGGGACCAGCGAGACCGTTAAGACCGGCAGCCAAGGAGAGGTAAGGATCAGAGAGGGCAGAGCCAACCAAGTGAGTACTGCAGGATAGAGAAAATAATAATAAAAAAAAAAGATGAGTAAAAATGCGGCAGTGAAAATTTTTGGGATACCCCCAAAAATTGTCAATAACCCGGCAACCCGGCCAATCCCTGCAATTACCCAATAAATGAAAACAAAAAACTTACGTGTGGGCAGAGACGTTACCACCTTCGTGATCAGAGTGGATGGTGAGGTAAAGACGCATCAATTCAACAAAGTCCTTGTTCTCAGAGAAACCGAGCAACTTGGACAAGTTATGACCGTAATCCTTGTCCATATCGATGGCGGGAAGCTTGCCATCCTTGTAAACGTTGCGGTAGATACGACCAGCAATGTTGGGGAGCTTGGCAATCAAATCCATGGAATCCTCGAAAGTGGGGTTCCAGTAGTCCTTCTTGTGGATACCTTGATGGTAAGCCTTGGCGAACTGAGATTCGTGTTGAAGAGCATTGACGGCCAAGGAGAATTGAGACATGGGGTGGAGAGACTTGGGGCAACGGTCGATGATTTCCTCAACGAACTCGGGGATATCAGAGCGGGCAGCCCACTCGGCAGAGAGCTCCTTGACTTGTTCTTGGGTGGGGACTTCACCAGTGACCAAAAGCCAGAAGAGAGATTCGGGAAGGGGTTCCTCACCACCCTCAGCGGCAGGCAATTCCTTTTGGCACTCTGGGATGGTCTTGCCACGGAAACGGATACCTTCCTCAGCATCAAGAACGGAACCTTCCCAGATGAGACCCTTGATACCACGCATACCACCGTAAGCCATGTCGACGGTGACTTCACCAAGGACGTCATTCCCGTGCTTGGACTTGAAGGCCTTGACTTGCTCCTGCTTCTCAGGGATGAGCTCGGCAAAGCGTTCCTTCAAAGACTGTGATGAAGCATACGTTAGTTCTAAACATGTTGACGGTTCTTCAAAGTATGACGGGGGGTATGGTATGTTGCATAACGGCCCGCCTGCAAACAAAAGGACAACAATATCTTACCTTGGTCTTGGAGGAGTAAGCACGGACACCGATAGCAGTGGCGGGGGCGATGTTGAAGCGAGCAGCCTTTGCAACGCTCGACAAGCGAATAGAACGAAGGGCAGACATGTGTGCAAGAAAAGGAGGTTGAAGAAGCGAAAAGAAGCTATGATGCTATGTCTCATTTATATACGAAAATTTTATAAACAACAATTGCCTTACAAAAATAATTTTTTAGAAGCCCGCTATGAGGGTCTCATTTTGGAACCAAGGAAAGTGACCTTGAACCTCAGCTTATCTTTTGATAAGAGATCGTAGGAAACCGTTTGATTCCTTCACTCCAAGGCGAGCCAAACTTCCTCGCCCCTCTTTCCCCAGTCACTTTCTCTTTGTGGGGAGCTTCCTGTTCGCTTTTATCCCTCAATTGAATTTTCTCTTTGGTCATGCTCACATGCTTTCCACAGAGATAAATAATAGTTAAAGATAAAATATCAATGGATGGATTCCTGATTACCAAACGTTATTTGTGTACTACGGTTGCCCGTCCCGGCTGGCTCTAAACACACGTGCAAGTTTTTACAGTTCCAATGTGTGTGGGGGCTCAAAGCGGTAATTGATTTGGCGGGGCTAATTGACCCATGATGTCAAAAGGCCGCCCGACAGTCGAAGCTGGCTCAACGGCCCAAGCGTGGTAAAACTGGCACCCTCTTATGGCACTTTTTCATTACAAACCTTAACGCCTATCGTTCCCAAAAGAAGCTCATACAAGAAACAAACGAACATGAAGAATGTGCATCGAAGAATTTGCTGTGTTATGAAAAAAGGTACAGCACCATTTGTAAAAATAATAAGTTGAACACAAACCGACAGTAAGAAAATCACAATACTGATGACCAAAGCTATTTTATCCACCGTCACACCACCACCAGAACTCTCCTTCCCCCTTGTCCTATTCTCCTTGGTCCATCCACTCTTGCTGTGTACTAGCCATACGAATGGTGACTCCTTCGACTCCTCTATGGACAAAAGCGCTTCCATCCTGTCGTTCTGACCATTAGGCCTTCTTATTTATTTTCTTCTTTTTTTTTTTTCAACGCCGTTTGAAAAAAAGAGCGTCCCATTTGCATTGTAATATACTGTGTCGATTTATATGAAATCCTTCCTTCTAGCTTGGTGGGCGGCCTATTTTTTTGGTTTGGTAGTGGCGGGCGGCCCGTTGCTTGGAGGTCTACTGGGAGGAGAAAGTACTGGAAGTCACCTACCTGCAGCATCCTCAACGCCATTATCCTTAGCGTCATCATCAATAGGATCATCTACTGGGTCAGCAATGCCAATTTCAAGCTCTGTGGTGTCGCCATATCCAAGTAGCAGGCCACTCCAGCCTGGTGATAATCTGCCAAGTAGGCTGCCAGATGTTGTTGTGACGAGGTAAGATCGCTAATGGAATTAGAATGCGTGTTCAGCGTAATTGACACGGCTTTCATTCGCAGTTATGTGGTGGATACGCCAACAACTTTACCAAACACAAGTCAAAAGGCGGAAAGTGCGGACGTCAGTGATGATGGTGGGCCGCAACACTTGATCACAGCTGCTATTGTGGTATCCTGTGTTGTAGCAGTGACCATGATAGCCATTTTCATATTTCGACGTGTTAAACTGAAGGTATGGTTAGGCATAGAGTCAGGCACACATTTCGGAACACCATTGAACTTACTGTCGGAGTATCTTGTTTTTTGGGGGGCATCGGAACAGCCGTCACATAGCTTCAAGCAAAAACTGTCGAGCCGGCCTGCAAGTTTTGTGTCGCCCATTCAACACCATGATGCCGTATTTCTCCGCGAACTGCAACATGTTTAAAAAAATTGATGCTCAATCACTGTAGCTAATATGTATGAATGTATCCCTACGTAATAGATGGTCCACTTTCGAATCACAAGAAAGTAACCTTGCATATCATTATTTCTGTCCAGCACCCATAATTCATAATAAATCACCCATTAGGCCATTTAGACTGTAAAACATGGAGGCCGAGTCAACTGATTTTTGAATCGGAGTGGTCTGATGACGCTAGGTAATAGGATAGTCTGTCAAGAGACATACTGTGTTTTACAATAGGTAGACCCTGCGAACTTCACTGTGTCAACTTACATGAAAATCAGTGCATGTTTATCATTTATGGTATAATAATGTTGATGAAACAACACCTACATAATGTGGGGTATCACTGTACCAATTGAACAATGAAACCTCATTGTTCTAAGCGAGGGAGGAGAATGATTATCCGACAGTTAACCAACAATTTGGGAGGAAAAGGTGTTTATCCTTAGACCAGTTGGGTAATAATATAGGCAACAAGACATTTGTGACCTATGACATAAAGTGATAATTGCCTGATACCAAGAGTATTGTGACAGAGATGAGACATTTGTGGCATCACGGCGTCCCGTCATCACACGTTACGAGAAAACAGAGGTTTTTTTTTTTTTTGGTTTGTTAAAAAATTTGACCACTGGGTAAAGTGGTGTATTCCTTGACAGCGGGGCGATCTCTGTTGTGTTTATTTCATGCGTCGACTATTTTGCGTCACAACATATATGATTTATTTCGTCCGTTCTGGTCGTGAAACACTGTTATTTGAAGTTTTTGGGAAGAGCAGATCTTGTAGACAATCACCAGTGCTGTTACATATAGTCAATGCTGCTTGTAGCAAGGTCTAATCATTGCAATGCACCCTACAGAAAGCACTGTGGAAGTATTCTTAAAACTTTCTGGCTCGAGCCGTGATACATAAAGTTGCTATGCAATAAAGCCAATATGTCGAAATGAACACATCTTAAAAACGTTCAATAAGCCTGTCCGCCTTGACACGTATTTTATCCATGGCGGGAGGGCCACTAACTCTTTCCATTGTCAACGATCATTATTCCGCCACTCCCATTACCACAAAGCACAGGCTGATACAATTTGATGTGTATATCATTTTTAATTATTCATTTTATTTGCACAAGTTTTAGTCGCAAGTAGGAAATTTAAGCAATAAGCTCAACAACTACAAAAAAAGTAGATTAATACACATTCAGGATGGGGCCGTACACACGTATTCAGCATAACACTTACCACCACCAGCAGCCTTGATCTTCTCCTCAGCACGACGAGAGACGAACTTGGTGCGGACAATGACGGGTTGCTCGGGCAAGCGACCCTTGGCAAGAACCTTGTGGAAACCGTGTTGAAGGGCATCGATGACGGCGACCTTCTCGGTGTTCTTGTACTTGTTGCGGACTTCCTCACCAACCAAGGTCCAGATCTTGTCAAGGTTGACAATAGGACGGTGGAACTGGTTATGGGTCTTGTGGAAGTATCTCATACCGACCTTACCGAAGTAACCAGGATGGTACTTGTCCATGTTGATACGGTGATGATGTTGACCACCAGCAAGACCACGACCACCAGGATGCTTTCTGTGCTTGCCTGAGAAATGGAATTAGGATTAGTATTATGATTATTATTTTTTGGGCGAATTTCACAGGAGGATCGACGGGACATGATCCGGCCCTGTGAACCGCATGGTCAACCATGAAAATGTAATGCTCACCAACACGACCGTGACCAGCTGAAACGTGTCCACGCTTCTTTCTGTTGTGGTGAAGTCTAGTGGGCTAAAGTCGAATCAAGATGGAAAAACATGTCAGTAATTGAATGAAGAATTTTGCGCATTGTCGCAAGATGTAGAATCAAAGTCGCATTCCAGTTCATAATCCATCATTTTTCAGGTTGATTGATCGTCGTATGTGTCGCTGATGGGATGGATGCATGGATGGATGGATTGATATAGGGGATACGCACCATGACTACGAATAAGAGAAGGAGCAACCAGATGGCCGCTGTAAATTGGACTATTGTACTGCTAGACTTTTTTACGCTCCGCCCGCCCGCCTGAAATTTTCGAAACACAAAGGAACACAGCCAATTTCCACCATACCCTCAAAATTTGAACCTTGCTTTCGTTTCTCTTTTTCCTTTTTTACTTAAAAAACATGTTCTATTTCTTGCATTTTGTTATCAAAAGCAGAAACGTATTAGAATAATGAACAGACATAGATAGCCAAATGAGGGTAAGAAATAAAGTATATAGTACAGGGCAGCACTCGCAAGCTTGGCGACAATTAGATTGTTTCACATGCGTATTTGCTGGACTTCAAAGGGGGGGGATGGAGGTCTTCTAGTAAAAGAAGTTGGTAATAAAACAGCTGCTTGCGGATATTTCCTTGTTTTCCCTTATTTCTTAAGAACGAGAGGCTTTGGCGGGGGATTTTACATAAGGTGAGTTACCTGGAATGGCAGGTAGACTTGTGAATGGAGGTGGAGTAGGTGGGGGAACTTGTCTGAAAGAATTTGATCGACTGATGGGAGGACTTCGTGAAGTCGGTGTGGGGGGCAAAATACTAGTTGGCGGAGGAAGGGGAGGGGGCATCATCTTATATCGAGTCGGTGACCTGGGATCAGAAGGAACGGGCGGGGGAGGTCGATTAGTGTATTCCGGTGCGGGTGGCGGAGGTTGGACAAGATGCTGCTGCTGCTGTTGTTGCGAATGTCGGTTGACTGACAAGTCAAGGCTGGACACCGAATCCGACAATGTGCTAGCGACATCATCTTCATCGCGTTTCCCGGTTTTAATCCACTTGACAGTACCCTTCAGGTCATTTAACCACACTTTCGTATCGTCTGGGCCATCGGCTTGAACATACCAACTGCGTTCTTGTCCCGGTTTTCGGATTTCAATGCAATACAGCTTGTTACCAAATTCATTGGTGACAAATACGATGGTATCTTTGGATAATTCCATAAAGTTTCGCCAAACCAAGTTGGGGTTATCGTCTTTGTAGATAAACAGCATGGAATCGACCAAAACGAAATAGCGCTTTTTCCACTGTTTTGAGAACCCAAAGCTTGCGGGGATGTGGTTGTTGAGCCAGCCAACTCGAGTAGCATATGACTTGACTACACCTAAGGGGACTTGTCCATTCTTTGCAGGATGAAATTTCGACTGTTCTACTGCATCATAAGGTCGTCGATCATCGTCGGATGAAGAAGTAGTGTGTGATCGCCCCGACAAGGAAGACCTGGACATTTTTCTTGATGGTATGAAGACGTTGGAGGTGCCTATTTATAAAGGGAGGGGATCAGCAGATAAATAAATAAAAAGTAAGGAGGTTTTTCGGTGATGTGTAGAAAAAAGAAGAGTGCTTGGAGAGTGAGAGGAAAAAAAAAAAAAAAAGAAGAAAACCGTGGCAGAATGATCCGGGATCTGACTCTTGTGCCTGCAAATCCTGGCCAATGCCAGCCACATAAGATTATTTCACTGACCGTTTCGGACCTCTAACGAGGTTGCATCGTACCCATAACGACGCGATGAATCTACCACTGGACTTCGATAATGCTGCATGATGGCTCAATGTTTTTGAGATGGATTTAAAGATGGAGAGTCATAAACGAACAAAACATCACAGAAAGCTTAAACACAATTTCTGTCGCTTTTAAATTTTTCTCCTTTTTCTCACTTTCTCCACTTTGTACGACGTAGTTTCCCCTCACGCTTGGACCTTACTAAGCGCACGAACGAAGTATCAAACAATTTGGACGAAATGTCATGCTTTATTTCCTATTTCGCTTTGTCCGCGGTCCCACCATACTTGCGGCACCACTGATGGCAAATTCACTGGCTTGATCGTATTTTCGTTTGGTACGATTATTAGATGTGTTCATTCCAGGCAGACGGTCATTCTTTTGTTGTCGCTTCTTTTGCGTTTTCGAATTGGTTTCGTTCATGTCAGATGGCGCTTCCCGCATGGCAAAGCTTTTGGCGTAATGCCCCAGATGAAGCTTCTTGATATGGAAGATGTGCTTCTCGGCGGCTGAATGGGTAGTGTAGGCACGCACACTAGACCAATAGGATTTTCTGGCCAAATTCATTCGCTGTGAGCGGAGGTTAGGTAAAATTAAATTGATGTTTTTTTTTCCATGTCTCATATTGTTTGTCGACACTTACTTCGGAGCTGCGGAGAACACATTGCTCAAGCATGTTTTGGAGTTCTTGTGCAGGCGTTTGATAATCCTGACTATTCGCATGGGTTGTCAGATGGGCAAGAACCGTTTCCACGGGAATGATGGAGGCATGAAGGTCTTGTGCCTTCAAAATATCCAAGTACTCCATTTCACTGGGAAGGAGGAACAGACTGGCCTCGCCAGCTTTACCTAATCTTGCAGTTCTTCCCACACGATGGACATAGTCCTTGAGATCAGAAGGAGCGTCGTACTGTATAATACGATTCACGTCGGGCAGATCAAGTCCGCGGGCTGCAACGTCGGTACACAGTAAGACTCCACTCTGTGCTTGACCGAATTCTTGGTAGGTTTGAGACCGAATGGCTTGACCAAGATCACCATGCAATCGAAATATAGGCACATGTTCTAGCAGTTTACCGGTACCGCTTACTCCCACAACCTCATCCTTTGCTTGTTGAGTTGGTGGCGTTATGGGCTTGCGACTTGCATGTTTTTTCTTGGGCGGTTGGCCATCAAGCACTTCCCGAAGGATTTTCTGTGTTGGGTCTTCGTCATCAGAGTCATCACTAGCGTTTTCACCTTCGTTTCTTGGTTTTCCAGCGTTGATAAACAGATCGTAGTGGAAATCCACCGAATCGCAGCATGAAAAGAAAACAATAACCTTATTGTTCTTGTGAGTCATGCGGCCGCCTTTGCGGGTAGTGTAACATGATTTTAGCATTGCCAGAAGTGTCACTAGCCGGAGCTTGGCTGGTGTCAGGACGCATGTTTGTTTTAATTGATTGGGTGTTGTGAATTTTGCGTCGTCCTCACGTGCGGACATGCCTTGTGTTGCCACAGCCATACTACTGACATCGCCATTTCCACTGACGAAAACTGGATCCACTAAGCTCTGACCGGCAAGCTTTTGAACATCATCTCGAAGTGTGGCAGAACAGAGAACGGTTTGTCGACGTTTGGGCCAAAACTTGTTGGTCATAGCTTGTTTGAATTTACCGGGGGTCGCCGTGCGCTCATCGATGATCTTCATTATATCTTTGATAGTTTCCTCAAATCCAAGATCAAGCAATCGATCGGCTTCATCCAGAACCAGCCATTTAAGGTTCTCAATACTGAAACTTTTGGTTGTTTTCAAATGATCCAATAGTCGACCTGGCGTACTAACCAAAATGTTCACACCTTTACGAAGTCTTGCCTTTTCTGAGCTCTTCTTGTCGCCTCCGATAACGATACCAGGTACTATCCAATGGTTACGTTTCTTGCCTGGGGTCTTGCTAGGGGGTATACTGAGAATAGATGTTAACACCGTCAACACTTGTTGTGCGAGTTCTCGAGTAGGTGTGAGAATGATGGCCACTGTTCCCACGGAACGATCACCAAATGCAGCCACGCCAGTAAGTGAGGTGGAGGCAGATATTAAGCGATTGACAATAGGGAGAAGGTAGGTGAGGGTTTTTCCGGAACCAGTTTGAGCCTGTACAACGACATCCACGTCTTTACTTGGGATCTTTGCGTCCAATACCGTTCTGGATGGACCCAACAAGATGGGCAATGCATTCTTTTGGATATTAGTTGGAGTAGTGATGGATAATTTGTTGGTCATGTGTTCTACGAGATCTGGTTCAATGCCGATACCGAGGAAAGTCGTTGTATCCGCTACGGGAGCATTACTTGGTACCACATCTCCTCTATTTACATCTTTTTCAGCCTTGTAGTTTCGCTCTATGGTTGGATTGAATGTGAACAAGGATGACATGACTTGCGCTTTGCCGTGAGCGATCTTGGATGCTGTTGTGTGTGCTTCGGTAGGTTTACTGTTGTCCTTCGGTTTGACGCCGTCCTTGGTAGTAGGCTTGTCGGACTTGGGCAATCTAGTCGATCCAGCACCGTCACTTCTCGGTTGCTTTGGAAGAGCAGGTTGTCCAGTGCTTCCCTCGGATAGCATTCCTTGGTTCCTGTTGAATGACTTTGCTGCTTTCTTGGCTTTCAGACGATCTCGCCACTTTCCGCCCTTTGCTGCTGTCTTCCTATTCGTAACCGCACCGCTGTCGGAGCCGCCTCCGAAGTTGAACATTAAACCATCGTCGTCCATTTCTGTATGACAATGTAAGCGCTCTGCTGCTTAATACTGAAAACCTTACAGCTCTTTTCAAAAGGAAAAAAAAATCACTGAGATTCAACTTTGGTATTAACAGCAGTCACACTTGAAAGCCTGATCCTATTTTATGGTGCGGAATGGCATTTTGCTGATTTGGATACCGCTCTTTTTCCTTCTCACCATGTCCGAAGTATCCACCTTGCCATCTATCCAACAGCTCAACAACGAATCGCGAGACAACTTTCTCGCTGTTGTCAATACCCTGTTTGAGACTGCTCCTCCTCTAGCCGATAAGCTATTGGCCGCTCGCCCCTATTCTTCATACATACAACTTATTGAACGAGGACAAGATATCTGCCTTGGTAACGAACTTAGCGAAAGCGAAAAGTTGGAAGTCATCAACGCACATCCCCGTATTGGAGAAAGCAGCGGAAAGCTGTCAGCAATGTCATTGAAGGAACAAGGCTACAAGACTGCTCAACAGGCCATTTCACCTGAAGACCAAGCTGTTAACGAGCGACTTGCTGTTTTGAACAAGGTAGGGAAACTGTTGATATTTGGTGCAGAGGCGTAGACGGCACACTGACTAGTGTTTTTTTTTTGGAAATGTTCAGAAATATGAGGATCAATATGGCTTCAAGTTCGTTGTGTTTGTTGCTGGTCGCCCACGCAAAGATATCATCCCTGTGATTGAGGAACGCATCAAATCAAACGACAAGGATGCTGAACTGAAGACTGGTATTGTGGACATGATGTTGATTGCTCGTGATCGTCTCAAGAAGTTGGAGGCTGTTTCTCCAAAGATGTAAATGCTTCCACACACCCCATAGAACCGACACCATTGCCCCCACCGCACACAAAGAAAAATAAAAAAATTAATACCTGGGGGTATAATCGCGGAGTTGAAACGGATTGGCTATATTTTTTTTTGGTTCACACACACGGATGTACTTGTTACGTCAAAGCATCGGCGTAATTTTATCAAAATCTGGCCGTCCATTGCAAAAGAAACCTTTATAATGTGGTTTAGTATAAATGATAGATAACATTTAGGTCCTTTAGGTGTTTTATTGATCTGTGGAAAGGTACCGCTCACAGTATTGTTGGTTGTGAGACATGAGACAGAACGTACCAAAGCAGGCCCAGGTTCAAAGATAGCACTACTTTTGACGAAAGAATAACAATGGCAACATGAAAGAATCATTCAATATAAATGTCTCGGCGGCTGATCGGTGTTCAATTGGATTCACGAACAGAAGGGAGTCAGTAGTACCCCCGTGTGAGATGTAAATTTTCGACCCTCAAGTGGATTGGGAACCGTCCGATGGATATACGCCTCACCTGTTTTAGAAGATATAGATGGGGAGTTCCCAAGCCTTCCTGATTGTCAACAGAAGGTCACTATTGTACCAGGATTCTTTGCAGGCAGAATAGGACCTGGTTGGGTGCGCTAGGCAGATCACCGCAGAGCATTAGCTTTTAAATAAATCCAAGGTCGCCTCAATTCATCATCTAGATCCTCAACCTCATACTCACTTTAAATGACAGTTCAATCCCATTTTGTCTAGTATATGATGGCAATAGTCAATGGAGTGGTAATATCGTCAGTGGCACGTGAGCAAGTTAGACCTGAGACCTATGAGGGAAGGCGTTTTCATGCGTGATAGGCGAGCATCACCAATAAAGGGAAACCGAATAAAAAAGCAGAGTGAGAGATCGAAATTAGCGACTGAATCTCTTTCTTCTTCTTTCACCACCATGAGACAATTGATTACCAAAAAGTTGTACACTCCTACCCTTCGCGGATTCCGTACTATGACAAGGATTGTTCCTACTGTTGAGACCAAGGGCTTTAATATCAATACTTCACTGTGGCCAGAAGAAGAGGACTACAAGCCGTTTGGCAATGAATATTCTTCTTCTGGAACAACGTATGAGACTACAATGTCCATGACCTGTGGAAACAAGACCGTCGATCCAGCCTTGGAAATGAAAGAGACCGAGGGTACTCTGACCTCTATCCCTAATATCCTTACCTGGAGTGCGGCCAATCTAGAAATTAGCGATCTCGAAGGAGAACGTATCTTATTCCGCACCAAGAGCGAAGTACTTCCCTCATTCCACAAGCATCATCCCGAGCGACCTGAGCCACAGATTGGGCTTTTCAAGCCCATGCGCAGGCCGAACATCAAACGTTTGGATTAATCAAATTTTTGCATGAATTGGATTTTATGTGTCTCAAACGTTTCACCTGAATGTCTTGTATATATTGGAGTTCTCATAGGAACCATATCATGGAGGAAATCGCCATCGAGAAAATAAATAAAAACCATGAAAAAACAAATACACCAATGATATATATTTTTGGGTAAATGATAAATAGAGACATATTTATGCGTCGAGATATGAATTGTATTTGCAATGAATTACAGTATGGCATGCCATGAAGGAACAAATGATAACGGAATAGATAGATAGCTTAAAAAATGTGAATATGCCATGGAACTTTCATGATGTAGAGAAAGCAAAGGTCTGATGATGCTGTCGACGGTAGACGAGATGTTTTACTTTGAACGATTCCTTTAATCCCTTGAGAACTGATGGACAAGTATTGTGGAGTTAGACACAGGGCAAAGTTCGCTATTGGATTTCTGATTGTAGTACTTACATAGTTAGACGGCACGATGCCGACTGACCCGTCGGCTTTGCGAGCCTGCCACCAGTTGCCTCGCTTATCGTGGACTTGCAAAACGTCGCCTTTGGTAAATGAGAGTTCGTTCGGGTCATCAGGGTTGGCGTCGTCTAGACAGATCGAACATGGTCATGGTTAGAATGGAGAAAGCAGGGAATGTTGTGATAGGCAATCCCATTTTGCAATCTTTTCCCCTTACTGCGCCTACCCTCCACTTTGCCTATACTTACATGAATGTAGTGCAACCACATCAAGTGGATATTCCGCATTCGGACTAACCACCACAGTATTTTCGCCGTCGGGAGCACTTTGATTGCTGTTCGAAACATAAGATGTATGCTTGATGCTTTGCTGCTGTTGAAGTGTGGTCTGGCTACCATTGCCTCGGGGAGGACTGTATGCGGGTGTGGCGTAAGTCTTGGTCTGGACCATGGCAGGAGCCGCGACTGCTGCCGTCGGCATGACCTGTGCATGAAGTGTCAAGTTGTCGATAACGCTGCCCAACTTTGAATTCTCTGTGCTGCCAAAAATGAAAACCCAGAGGAACTTGAAAAAAATAAAATTGATATGAGTAAAAACTCTAGGATGCCCATGAACCAAGATTCGCAAACAACTAAATCTCACCTGGACAATAGCTATGAAAATGTAACCGGTGGTGATGGCTGCGGATGTGGAGAGTTCAGTATGAAGGTATTTTGATATCTCTCCTGTGCAGTATGAAAGGCTTAATGCCAAGAAAGTCAAAACCTAGTTGATGTGAAGGTCAAATTGATTATTTAAAACATCCAAAAACAAAGTGACTCTCTATTCAGCATGCTAGAGCACTTACCACAAGGCGGTATTGTGCAATGGAGGAGGTGACAATGACAATGAAGACAAACATCATGATCATGAATTGATAGATAATAAACCACCATGATAAATTGAATACAAGTCCTTGGGAGATGCAAAGGCCGCAAAATGCAACGGCCCAGCCAATCTACGATCCAACATAAGATAAAAAAATAAAGGAAACCTGGTTAAACCACAATACAAAGGACAAGCATTGATACGCATTGGATATTCACCACTAGTAACAAGGAAGAACCAAGTAAGACCGGATTAGTGGTCAGAAGTCTGTGATCGATCATTGTGAAATGAGTTGCTTCGTTTCGAGAAAAAGTGTTTGGTTGGAGCAGGAAAAAAAGCCGAAAGATATGGTGACAACAAGAGAGAAAGACGATTAAATTGAAGGAGAGGAGTGGGTTTAGAAATCTGGATGAAATTTGGATACCATGCTTAAGCATGACATGTACCAGATTGGGCCCACGTTCATGTCAAAGCCGTCAGAGCATGTGGAAAAGCATAAGTACCAGTTGGGCAAACAATTCCTTTGAAAGCTATGCGATAAGCCCTCATGCCATCCGTAGTTGCGGTATGCGGGCCTCACAAATGGTGAGATCGTCGTGAGCAAAGAGCTGAGACAACCAAGCATGTCGACCTATTTTGGTCAAATTAGGAGTTCATGATTATGTCAAATAGCTCATTGTTAAGCATCGAAATAAAAAGTACAAATGGGATGGGGAATGAAATTTTCCTTCCTTACATTTTGGGTGTCCCTGCATTTTCACCACAGTCGGAAACCCCTGTCCCATTCTTCCAAGTTAATTACGCATGGACCAAAAATGTTTCTCATGCCCCAATGTAAAAAAAAAAAAAAAATAAGGTTGGTATTTAATCGGTAACAAGTGCGATGTAAGGGTAAGAGATAAAGAGTAGCAGGCATTAACTTTTAGAAAAGTAGGGTGAGTAACAGCTCATATGGGGAGGCGTCTGTATATGGGGGAGGGGGGGACCTTCGTTAAATGTGATGCAGCTCTTCCAGAATCTTCTTACCCATAACCACACTCATGGTCTTGTTCGCCTTTCGGAGCAACAGTCTTTCGGTTCGGTAACCTTCGTAGAACCTTTCGACCGTCTCCGTGATGAGCAATTTGCGATGTGTTGAGAGCAATAGAGTCTTCAAAATCGAGAAATCGCTGAATTGAGGATTGAGACAATCCAGAGTAGTCCAAGGGTATTGTCGGCCAATGATATTGGTATTCAAAGAGCCTGGCTGAGGTGACATAGCCATTTGCTCTTCATCCATGTGTTGCTGCCGGTTTGGATCTCCCTTGATGACGATGGGTCTGCCGGTCCTGGGATCTTCTTCGTATGATATCAGGACGTAGGGACTTTTTCGAAGATACTCAACAAGACCTCGCGTTTCCTCGTCCAGAGTGTCAACGTCGGTCTCGTTACAAATCTCGTCGTACAGTGAAGATTGCTGATCAACAGCATTCTGGGACTTCTTTTCCTGGCCATTGGGTAGATTGTGCTCCTCGGTGTCGGCTTCCTCTTCCTCTTCATCCTCTTCCTGTACGGTATCCAGCACCTCGAATTCTTCATCCTCATCCAGATCAGGGTACCCAAAGATCGGAATTTTATATCGATCAAAAATTTCGTGCATAATGGTGGGCTGGATGACCGCCTTTTGGGCAATAGTCAACGTGTCGCCTTTGCTGATGACCGGTATAACGTTAACGCGCGTACTAAGTCTCTTCAAAATCGCCAAGTCGTTAGCGCCGAGTGAGCGGTCATTTGCATCGAGAAAGTAGAGACATGCATGGACTCGGGTATCTACAGCTTTTGGATTTCGCTTCACTTTGAGTTCCTGATAAAATGACCATGGTGCGATGTGTCAGTTCCCGTAACTGCGTACTTTTTGCCCTGGTTGTCCCCTGTCTCCATGCACCCGCGTGAACTTACCTCGGCAATGGCAAGATCAAACTGTTGTTCAATGTATTCTGTTATTTCCTGCAGGCTCTTTTCTATCGATGTATTGACTTGAAATCCCGGAGTATCGATGACAGTCAAAGCAATCCTCTCCCCTTCATAGTCAAAATCCAGAGACACAGGATAAGGTTTTTCTGTCTTTGACAGTGGACCAGTCAATTCTGGAATGGGGTCGGTGTCCTGCTCAGTTAAAGTCTCGCAAAAGGTTCGAACAAACGCTGTTTTGCCAACTCCAGAGAACCCAGTGACCATGATGTTCAATGGAGTTGCATTTTTCTTTCGAGATTTTGGCGGCATGATGAAGACAAGTAGAAAGGAAATGAAATTCCGCCCCCGCCCCCATTGCACAAGGCTACTTTCTTTGATTTTTTAAAATTCTGTGTATTACCATGTGTTTTTGCAATGGAAACCCACCCTCATAAAGGGGAACACACGTTACTGCAAACAAATAAGAACCAGTAGTTTGAAAAAAAAAAAAAAAAAACCAGGCCAGGCCAGGTCTCTTGAGACGAGGGGGATACCTCTTGGGCGGCAAGAGTCATACTGTTGACACGATTTAAAAATACACCCAGTAAAACTAGCTGGCTAAAGCGCGCTAATGCGACGGAGAAAAAAGCTAATAGGTGTGAACCACCGGAGATGTCTGTAATAATTCAATTTCTCTTCAATGTCTGACAATGGGGAGGAGCTTGAATTGCCACGAGGTTCGCTTACCAAGTAACATGTACTGTCCTCCTTCATGGTTGATATTCTATGATATGACCTTGACCAAACGTGGTAATGATGAACAATCGATGTGGCGGACGATCAACGACAGTCAAAAATCATGGTCACAGCCCCCGGTGCAAGCGAGGAACAAGCACCTAACCCAAAAAGCTGTTCGACGCTGAACAAACAAAACAAAGACTGGCCATCTTGGTGAATACGATGCGCGAGTCACCCACTTTATAAAAAGTCAGGAGGAGGACTTTCATACTATTGTAATGATACTGCATATCTTCAATTTTCACGTACGGGTAGTTCATTTATGCTTAAGACCTCATCCTCTAGCTTTCTGGTTATCGTGTTATCCCATGGTGTCAACGACTTTGGCTCAAAGAGGAGGTAGTTGTAAGAATGTAATTTTATAAGTGAAATGCAGCTTAGCGCGGCCTCTTGTGACCAATTGCATTACACCCATGTGGCCTTGGAGTCTTTCAATGGAAACAAGAGTTGGCAAATATTATCGTATTATCGCAGACTCAAGCCAAAGCATTCATATCATTCTTCCACCAACCCAACTGACCCAATTTGATACATTGCCAAATGATATCACTTTTTCAAAATCATAAATTTGTCTAACAAAACTCTTGAAACGTCGTGTCCCGTACCTTCTAGTCAATCATGTTATTTTTCTTTTCTTTGCCTCTTTCCATGTGCCGTTCCTCACAACAAACTATTTTCTTCAAAATTCTCACTTTACAGCTGAATTGGCGGTACAGAGTTGAAATAATGGAAAGGAACACGCGCATCTCTCAAAGTATGACAACGATGCTACCTTCTTTGTGGGGCGTGACGGGCATTTTTCTGACAAATCAAGCAGACTAAAAAGACATGAATAGAAACATTATGCAATTCTTTTAATAATAATCTTCTCAGGGTGCTGCAGGAGACATACATATAAAGGACCATTCTACTTTGAATCATTCGAAAATACAATTCACATAGCATGGGCCGGAAAATCATCCTTACTGGTTCCACGGGCAAGCTTGGCTCGGTGGTTCTGAAACACTTACTGAAGACACTGCCACCAACAGACCTAATTGTGTCTGTCTATAACCCCAATGGCCACCAAGAACTCAAGTCCAAGGGCGTTGACGTTCGAGCTGGCAATTTCGATCATCCCGAATCGCTTGTGTCAACCTATAAAGGTGGTGATGCATTGTTCTTGGTGTCCTTACCGTCTCGAGACGACAAGTACCGCATTAAAAGTCAAAGCCAGGCAATTGATGCAGCGAAGAAAGCTGGCGTGAAGCATATCTACTACACATCGCTTGCTTTCCCCGATGGAAGCGAAGCCAATGTCATGAAGGCCCATTTTGCCACCGAAGACTACATCAAGCAGTCCGGGTTGAATTACACTATCATCCGCGAAGGGTCCTACATGGAAAGCTACCCTGTCTACCTTGGCTTGTACGATACTTCGTCTGATAAAGTGGTGGTGCCTGGTGATGGGAAAGTTGCCTTTGCTGATCGAGCAGAGCTAGGCGAGGCTACAGCGAAGATCATTGCTAGTGGCGAGTACGTAGATGAGACGGTGACTTTGACCGGTGACAAGGCGTACTCACTGAAGGAAACCACTGAGATTCTTTCCTCTATCCTTCAAAAGAAGATAGAATTTCACAAAGTTAGCACAGAGGAATTCTTGGAACACAATGCAGACAAATACGAGGTTGCAGAATGGTGGGCCACCAGCTATCCAACGTTAGAAAGCGGCGGGCTAGGAGTTGTTGATCCGGCACTCGAACGGCTACTGGGTAGAAAGCCGCGGGACTTTACAGAAATGCTTAGGGAAACGCTCTCGAATAGAACTGCCGGTGATCAGGAACTCTCAGAGTGGTCTTCTCACTAATGACAGATTAACACAACACTATGGCCACATCACATCGACCCTATTGAAACAAAATTCCTCTGGCAATTTATCAAATAAAATATAACAAAAATTTCAGGCTGATAGATTTTTTTGCTCAACGTAAGAAAATGGGGGTACTGAAGTCACTCATTAGCGCATCGAAGGGTGATGGCAGTAAGAATACTTTTGCAAGGTGATCAGCTTGATGATCAAGCACAGAGATATGGCGGTAACCATGCATGAACGACGATGAGAGAATAGCGAAGGAAAAAAGGTCGACAGAGACACTAAGGTGTGACTGCAGGAATGACAAATCCAGTAACTGATTGATCAAATTCAGCCTAAATACGCAATTATTCTTCTAAGATCAGGTGAACTGACGAAGAAGGCAAATCTGACATATAAATCTGACCTACGCCGCCTCCTATTGAAAACGCATATTTCTACAGCAACATACTATGGGGCATAAAATCATCCTCACTGGCACCACTGGCAAGCTTGGATCAGTGGTATTCAAGCACCTACTACAACTCATACCTGCGAGCGACATCATTGTATCGGTCCACAACCCTGACGGACATGAGGAGCTGAAGGACAAGGGAGTGGAAGTGCGGTCTGGCGATTTCAACGATCCTGAGTCGCTTGTTCTGACGTTCAAAGGAGGCGATGCTTTGCTCTTGATGTCGTTGCCCTCTCGAGACGATGAATACCGGATCCAAGGCCATACGCAGGTCATCGATGTCGCCAGGAAAGCCGGAGTGAAGCATATCTACTACACGTCGCTTGCTTTCGGAGATGAGAGCGACGCCAAGGTGATGAAAGCGCATTACGCTACGGAAGAGTACCTCAAACATGACGACATAGCATGCACCATCATCAGAGAAGGTCCGTACATGACCAGCTACCCACTTTATCTTGGGTTCTACGAGACTTCGTCCGATACCGTGGCGGTGCCAGGTGACGGAAAGGTTGCGTTTGCAGCTCGCGAGGATCTGGGTGAGGCCACGGCTAAAATCATCGCCAGCGGCGATTACAATGGAAAAACAGTGACGTTGACAGGGTCCAAAGCATACTCGCTACAAGAGGTCACCCAGTTACTGTCTCAGGAGCTGAAGAAGGACATTGCCTTCCAAAAGGTCAGCGACGAAGAGTTTCTGAAACGCAATGAAGACAAACGGGACGTTGCAGAATGGTGGCTAAGCACCTATGCAACGCTGGAGAAGGGCGGTCTGGCCACCGTGGACCCTACGCTTGAACAATTGCTCGGTAAGAAACCACGACAGCTTGAGGAGGTGCTCAGAGACTCACTCCAGAACGCAAAAGCCGGTGACAAAGAACTTGCGCAATGGGTATCACATTAACATTGATTCACAAAAATACTGGGGATAATAAAATGTTTAGTTTTGTTAAGAAAAGGGAGAAGGTAGTGATTCTTTACGCAGATGCGCGTGCTTGCTTGCAGTATATTGGCGTACAAAGGAAAAAAAAAAAGACAGGCTGTCCATGTAAGATTTTAAGAAAAAAGCAATAAGAGATTAAGACGTAGTAGGAGGGTGTCGGGGGGTTTAGGGTCTGGATGGGGTAGTAGGAGAGAGAAAGGTAAAATCGGGGCGGTCCAAAATAAAAAGGAAAGATCTCTTTGATTTCCTCGATACATTTCTTTAGTTTCCGCAACATCCCTTGTGCTGTTTTGAATGGTTAGCGATGATGAGGTGCGACAACACTCTAAAAAACAAACACTTACGTTGAAGGCAAACCACCAAACAAGGATAGCAATGACGACAGCCAGAATGATGGTGAGGACGAAGCAGCACCATTTCTTGGCACGAGTGGCTCTTGCCTTCTTGATAGCGCTGTCGACATGCTTGTTACCTCGTTCAAGTTCATTGACAGTGGTATCTGCGTTCTCGACGATGGTGTTAAGATGCTCTCCTTGTTGTTCAACGAGCATTTGCATATCCATAAACAATTGTTGGAGTTCCTAAAAGGGGCAATCCGCGCATTAGCGAACATCCAACGGCCCATGCCTACTAAAAAAGAGTGCACTCACAATAATAGTCTTTTCAATCTTCTTCATGTCATCGTGACGGTTCTGAACTTCAGCCAAAACAGCTCGGGCTTGACCAGAGCGTTGTTGTTGCATGAGCTAAAGTGAATGTTTAGACGATGTGTTATATTATTGACCACGTATGGTGTCGATCTCCCCTTACCGATTGTGCAAAGATAGGCGATTGATCGTCAGCGTCAATGATGTCGTCGATCTCATCCTGGGTAGCATTTGGCTTGACTGTACGAAGAAAATATACCACAGTATGTTAGCGTGCATCCGTCTTTTCCCATTTTCTTCCACCCATCCTTACCAATCTTAATCTGTCGCTCCATTCTTTGACGGTACTTTTGTTGATATGTACGCTCGACATCCTGGTAACGAACGATGGCGTCCATAAAGTTCTTCTTCAGCTTTGCCAGCTGGGATCTGCGAATGTTGGCATCAGAGTTGTTGGGCAAGCTAGCATTGGAGGATTCGAGAGCTGCAAGAGGATAGGTTAGGTAATGCGCGTCAGGTAGGTCTTCCACATACGAAAAAACCCCCTCTTACCCTTTATTCTATTCTTAATGCTCATGTTCAGCTTGTTAGTCTGGTTGATCAAGGAATCTAGCTCGGCGGAAGATTTGCCAGTTTGAGTTTCGTTCATGAGAGATCTTCCATGGAGGTCATTGATGGTGGAGATGTTTTGGTTCAATGTTTGAATAAGGCTCTGGATGTCGTCGACCTATAAAACACACGAGTCGATCCCAATATTAGGAAAAATGGAGAGAATGGATTGGGTAGAGCGAAACACAAACCTCAGCAAGGTATCCAGGCATAGTGTAGATGTCACCTGAAGCAGTGTTAGAAGCACCGCCATTGGTTTGGCTGAGCTCATATTCATCGTTGTAACGACCACGTTGCTGATTCTGAGGAGTGCGCGACGGGGCATAACGGTTATCAGCAGGCGAATTGTAACTGTCATCATCATAGCTGTCTTGGTAGCCTCGTGGGCTTTGAGAGCGGTAACCAGAAGGCACTCTGGGAGGACCGAATTCGTCTTCACTACAAAGTTGGCAATGGGGTTAATTTAAGGGAACCATAGCCACACAAACAGCATGTTGGACATCGGGAAATATGTAACTTACTCATAGGCGTTATCGCGGGGAGTGCGGCTACCGTTATCCTATGGAAAGGAAAATATTCATTGAGTAAGGGGAGTATGGGTAAGCGGATTTATGATCCGCTATGGGGTGCCCAGAATTAGACAACGGTGAATCAAACGTACTCTGAGCTCGGACATGCGGTCTCTGCTGATGGTATATCTAGAGTTATTATTCATGATGCGCTGTTGGTGGGTGGAAGGGTACGCAGAGGATTAAAAAAGGAAAGAGAGAGAGAGATGGGCGAAATGAAATGCGGGAGAGGCGAGGGAATGGAGCCGTGAAGTACAAGAGTCAGCCAGTAGTGAGGCCAAGAGAAACTCCACTGTGCGAGCCAATCAAACCCAAAGCAAATTAAGCCGTGACTAGTAAATTTTTTTTTTTAAAAAAAAAAAATAATCACATCTGAAAGATGGAAAAATTCAAGTGCGACCCCTAAACTAACATTATAGCTTGGCAATCGTTTATTAAAATAAACTGTTCATGTGAGCAGGAATGATAATAACACGTACGGTTATATGGAAGTTCTGTGGATAATAGGGCTGCGTTGCCGAGCGGCCTTAATGGGTTAACTTTTCTGCAGGTTACACTAGCAGAACGTGGAATGTCCAAAGAAGGCACGGTTTTAACCAGGTAAATGATGATGTCAGGAAAAAAGAGTGAACTTTTAGCGCCGAAGGTATAGCAAGGCCGAGTGAGGAGCAACCAGCCAATGCCAAGGGCGGGAAAAGAAAATTCTATGATTTTTTTGGTTTTAGGCGGGAAAGAAGCATCCAATCGCATCAATGTGGCGATGATCAGCTCTGTTGTTTCATTGCCAAGCTACAACTCCCAGCCGAGTCGTCTCGGTGGTTGACAGCTCCTGGGCATGAAACCCAGAGTAGGGTCGGTGAATGCTATGCAATAAGAATTTTTCACCCAGAATGTTTCAAATAAATTTCCTCAAGTCGGTGATCAGAGACACAAGTTTGGAATAGGAGGTAGAAATTTATTCCTTTGGATTAAGTCCATCATTATGATTAGAAGGCATACGTAGTAAAATAGATGTAGTGTTTACAAGATGAGTGATTTGGTATGTGGGGGGGGGGGGTGGGTATATACATGAAAATAGCCCATAGGCTGGTTTGTTTCGGTGAAACTTAGTGGGCAGCTAAGAGCAAGCCTCCAACCATGGGTTCAGTGGCCTTGGCATGAGTTGGCCGAGAAGGCAAGAGCATAGACTCTTCCACACCACCTCTTGCTGAGGACATGGGTGTCTTCATGGATTGAGTTGAGTGTCTTCCATCGATGCCTCGTCCAACTGGGCGAGCATTCAATTTATCCATCATCTTAGTGATGCCAGGTCTAGCTTGACACAAGAATATCATTGGACATTCAAATAATATTGGTGTAACCCAACGTTCACCAGACCGCACTTTGGTGAACTCCTCAGGTGTCTTGGTAACGTTGTAAACGAGGGCTGTTTGCGTACTGGCAACATTGGCGACCAGGCGGTTATAAGTGGATGTGATGCGATGTTGGCCAAGTTCTTTGAGAGGTAGAGTTTGGCTCTTGGGAATAAGACTCTCTGGTACGTTCAATGACAAACCATCAAAATCGGTGCCTATGATGCTGAGCTTGTGCATGGTGGGAGAGCGTAGCATCTTGGATTCAAACAATCTCATAGCCATAGGTTGAATAGGAGCGAACTTGAAGCGACCCGTTTCATCAATGGCAGTCAGTTGCATGTCTACAGAGAATTTCCATCTTGACTCTTGCTCAAAGTGGGCTCGAAGACGAAGAGCGTCGGGGCGAGCGGCGAGTCTCAAGACAAGCGTCTTGGCCGAAAGATGATAGAAACGACGGTTGAGCTTGGCGAGGTGAAGTAAGTCAGGAGTAGGCAGGTGTGTTAAGACACGCAGTAATAGTTCATTGGGTAATGTGTCAATGCCTGCTGTTGTTGATAGCTCGGAAGAGTGTTTGCGCTTGAAGAGCATGGTGAGGAGATAACCGGGTGCGACAAGATAAGATAGAGAATCAGTACAGGGGGGCAGATAAGATACGACTCAGTATATAAGAGACGCTGGATTCATCACGACTGAGTTCTGTTTTTCACACACTTCAGCGGTCAGTCATCCTTTTTCGGATGGCCGCCGCGCTCTTTCGTATCACGCGGAGATTGATTTGAATCAGGTTGTGCAGTAGACATGATCAGTCGCCTTGCCTTTTAGACTAGCATAACATAGATAGTGACCCATGGGACAAACCCGATTTGAACGAGACTGATGTGTATGAACAAAGAGGGTAATGAAGTAGGGTTATCTAGCCATGTCCTGGAGGAATATGAGCGGCGATGTAAAACTCGCTCTTGATCGCTATAAGAATGCTTTCCTTTTTGGTAGAGAAAGCAGCCCTTTTGCCATTTTAAGCGCAATCGTCAGCCAATGAAAGCCATGATGTGAAATGATAGACGTGAGCGATTTTCGGAGGATGAACGCTGAGCGTTAAAGTGACTGTTGCCTGAGGTCCCAGTTATGCACGTTTTTTCTTCGAGCCCTGTTTTTCCCCAGACTGGAAGATCCATGTACAAAAGAAAAAATCCATGACAGAATATGGAGGAGCTGGGCCATTTCGAAAGAATGGACAAAACCTGAACAGTGCCATGACTCAATAATGCAGATGCTCACAATAGGGTAACTTGCTCAGTCCGGCGGAGATGTGCACAGCACTGGAAAAAAATGGGATAAATAAACCTAAGGGTCGAGACCAGTCTTACCTGCAGCGTTCAGCTCCCGCCTTCAACATGAGGTTCAGAGCTGTTGGATCTAAGTGGGATGTGTCACTGCAGCATGATGTACTAAAAACGCAATATGAGTTCTGGAAGATGTGATTAGAAAGGGTCCAACAATGAAAGACTATTGCAGGCAGTGACTATCATCAGGAACGTAAAAAAATTTGAGAAGGCCATTCGGCGCCGGCTCAATCGCTTTTCCTGTCATAATGACCCTTTTTTCAAATGCTCTAGTATGCTTGCCACATAGAAGATACAGATGACCCAAGAGGAAAACAAAGCATGTATTATAATATGTAAAATATACGATGCAGCTAGAATGGGTCCATTGTATAGCGGTGTAATAGGCAAGCATGCTGCTCAAGTGAAGCAATAAATCTAAAGACTGTAAATAATTGTATGGTTTAGGGAGATATGTTGGACGGCATTGAATTGGGTTGGAGAAGTCATAGCACGGTTGTTGAAAGAAAGGTGTGAAAGAAAAGAAGAATGCGGAAAACATATAAACTGGTTCGTTTGTGATAAGTGAGAGCGTGCAGATAAAGGCTTGTTTAAAGGTTCGATTTGTGACATAAAAAGCATGTCGAATGCACGGATGTCTTTTTATTTGACAGAGGGTATGTAAAATGACTACAATGCCGTCGGATTGAAATATTTCATTGGGAAAAATCTGGGTTTTCTGCACATCTGCCATATACAAGACTGCTGCTCTAACAGGTAAGTCCAGTGAACTTTCAAAAGGTCTACTAGTTACCCAGCGGTTGTGTGTACAATGAGGAACACTGGACATAGTCCAGCCTTATTTCTCTCAAGCTTTCTCATATTCATGGCAGCCTACGGCAATATGGCATTCACCTTCTGGTTACAAAGTGGATAAATTGATGCAGGCTATTTGATGGAAGCCATTGCGTTTAATCTTTACACCACCAACTTGCTGTGCAGCAGTCGTCCACCACTGATATTTTCTTACAGCAGTATCAGCAGTTGCTATCAATTGATCCATATAAAGGGAAAGAACTTTGGTACCACCGCTTGAGATTCCACTTGTGCACGTTGCTTCGGACTCTAACTACCCCAGACCATGTGTAAAAGAGAAAAACTTATTATAGTAAATGAAGGAGTTGACCACTACTCGACTTGCGCAAAAGAAAGAAAAAGACGAAGAGTAACAGTGTCATTATTTGATGGTGGAAGTCGTTTGCAAGCTGAATAATTTGTTAAGCCATATTCACCGCAGAGAAGTCAAAGGCGCAGCTTAATTATCGAAGCCAGTTCTGTTCCTCGCCTTCAGCATTTATGCTCCTACCCAACCATGTAGTTCAGAAGATATGAAACCGGTCTATTCACCAGCTTGAAGGAAGGTCATTAAAGGATGATGTATATTTAAAAACGCAATATGACATCTGGAAGATGTGATTGTTAAAAGAAAAAAGGGGGTGCTTAAAGGGGTTTGATTGAGATGCTGCAGGCGGGTGACAATTAGCAGCACCAAAAAAAATACAGATTTTGCCGACACATGGCTATCTGTCATCGACTTCCCTTGTCGTATATGCTCCTCGTTTCAAGTACTCTAACATTTTCTTTACATACACGATGACCCAGGGAAAGGACAAAACTTTATATATGATACAGTTAGGATGAGTCAATTCTATGGCGTTGAAATAGTGGATTAGATTGGGAAAAGGGAAAACTTTAAAGTTCTGTTAGGTCCGCGCAGCGAATTGTCACAAGGCAAAAGGCATTGGTATAGGCTGGTTAATTGCCAGTTTCTTCAGTAGTGGCGTCTGTAACCTCGTCGTCAGGGAGATACCATAAACCTGCTTCCTGAAGCGAAGTCTTCTTAGCATCTCCAACTCTGTGAGTACAATTTGGGTTAGCTATCGAACGCCATCGAAACCTTCCGAACACGCTAAAAACCTACCGATAATTGGCATGGACCATCATGGGCTCAAAACCAAGCTTGGTGGGGAGCTTGGCCCCAAAATAAATGTTGCCATTGGGGAACTGCATGAAGTCTAATAGAAGCATGGGAGAATTTCTATAGTCTTGATTCATGTCACTCAGGACAAGGTTCATAACACGTTGCTGCGTAAGGTTGCCATGGCGGTCTTGGAGGTCAATCGTACGACCAAGTATTCGTTTGGTGACAAGAGTGGGGCGCATGAGATAGAAACCGCTGTTGATACTTGTCTGACGAGTCTCTTGTTGGAAAACCATGTGGACATCCTTACGGTTCTTCATATTCCACAAAATATGGTTATAAATGGTAGGGTTCAAAAATACAATATCGACATCGGAAAACCATACGGTGATGCCCATATACAACAGACGTTCAACAATAAGCGTCTTGGCATGCGTGATAGGTACATAGGTAGTTGATTTCCACTTGGCAAAATCACCTGAGATTTCTACATGGCGCCATTCGTCAGGAATAAGCACTACATGTTCACCTAATCCTCTCTCCGTTAAGGCGTCTACCAGTTCTTGATCAATGGCAAAAACAAGGTACTTTTCAATTTGAGTTCTCCTGAGAGACTCAATCCAGTTGAGTGTATATTCCAGCATACCGTGGTTGACCACAGCAAGCAGTAGAGTTCGCTGCGTTTCATCGATGAGGTTGTTTTCAATAGCTTGGACGATATGTTGCGAAGGCAGAGGGTACTCGGCAGCTTCCCAAATCAAGTCGCCTAGTTCATTATCCTTGAAAATGCAAGAGGTGTAGGGTTCATCATCTACAATAGACATGAGTTCTCCATAGGGTACATTACAGCTTGGCAAGCCTGTTTCCTGATCCAATACAGTTTTTACTTCGTCCGTATACACGTCACTGACAGGCGATACGTCGGCTGCGTGCACGTTACTGGCAGACGAGTGCATATCATTCAATGCGAGCGAGCGAAAGTTAAAGAAGACAACTAAGCCCAGGATTCCAGTGATAAACACTAAGATGAGGCTAACTGTACGTCGTTTTGAGCGTTCAAAGGTCATGTTTGCTTGGTTGAAGGAAGGAACAAATTGAAGGATGGTGAGCAATTGAACGTTGAAGGAAGGGGAAGGACACTAGGTGATATCAAATTAAGGATTGGAGGATATCAAAGCAACGGTTTGCTGACAGAAACGAATGAATGAAAGGAGGGAAGAAAGGTGAAAAATAAAACAAAATTCGGACAATCTGTATTGTCTTTGATAAGAGAGAGCAAGCCGACAAAGGTTTGGTAAAAAAAAAAGACGGAAGTTGTGACATACCAGCGCATGTGGAATGCATTGGTAGCCGATTTGAGGCTCGGTGGCTAGCTGTAAAAAACGCCTCAGGTCCTTACCCGGATTGCAAAATGCCGTAAAACTGCCACTGTGCAACCAAGCCGGAGACGATTGTGTCTGAAAATAAGCAAGAGCCGCCAAACTGCAGTAATGCAAGTAGCACCACGGTGTGTATTTTAGCCCGTTCTGCTCGTATCACCCACCACACTTCTACTGCGTTCACAATATGTGGAGCCCGCACTTTACTACATCACTGAGACATTGCACACACACACTTTGAAAGTCAACGCACTGACTTTCAGATGGGGGCTATATGTGAAGACACAAAAAGGGAAGGCTGCTAAATGTCTTTTTTATAGAATTGAATCGTAAATAAACTGCATATTGGAACTTCTAGAAATTCTAATGCTCAAAATAATCGACCCACAATTTTCATTCACCTTTATATCCAATATACGCGCGACGCGTTTGAAAAAAGCTATGGAGTGGCATTTGCGTTGAATGTACGTGTAATGCAGCTTAGTGAATTATCCTAATATAAAACCAGCAGCACACTCCGTTGAATATCTGATGAGGCTTACGCACGCCTACCGTTTATTTCTAGCTTTTTCTTGAGCTCCGCGGCTGGTAAGACAGACTTGTGTGCAACCAGCCAAAAAATCCATGGTGCCTGACTATCCTACCCATGAGGCTTACGCCATGTTATTGACTTGAGTTGAAAAGTGCATTAAGCATCAGGGTTGATGGTGCTGTCCTTCGCTACTTGGTTAACATAGTAGTCGCTGGCGGTATGTGGTTTGCATGATTTAGACATTTGACAGACCTACTAGCCGACGCGTATGCAGGACCCAGATGCGGATGAGGCGCCGAAAAAAGTGTGAAGTTTACATACTGTACTGGTACTCCTTACAGCATAAGGTCATGCTGGCAATACCTAATAAATTTGAAAACATCTTAAGTGGAGCTTGGTCAATAAAGCGTAATTACCTGAGATAGAGTTACAAAACTTTCAAAGCGGTCATGCTATGTTGCTACAGTTACGTTACTCGTCCAGTCTCGCACATCGCGCAAGGACCCTGCTGTCCAAGACAAACTTATCCAAATGAATTCGTTTTTCCTCCCTACTGTTTCTAACTTGTCAATGTGCAGACCATGTCATTATGTCACATTGATAAATTGAATAGATCAGTACAAAGAGTGCAGGATTTATCAAGCAATTTTCATGAGAGACAACACCAGAACTAGGGCAAAATCGAAGGTATGAATTCCGACAAGCTTCAAATTGATGGCGCCAGATGCTTTTTTGTGCACTTACAGCACGTCTCCTTGGCAGGCCTCGAGCAACCTGGCTTATGACTGGTCTGTGCACTTGGCAGCATTTCGAGAGTAAGCTGTAACACCGAGTCGGCACTTGCGTTTGCCATAGTGAGGTCGAGACTGTCCAGCGTCTCTAATGGGTAGAATGGCACAATTGTAAACGATATGAACGAGGCTGGTCGAAGAGAACAGACATTTATCTAGAGACTGGAGTGCCTGCGATGAAACAAACGAACAGGGCCAGCTCAAATGTGATTTTATTAAAAAAATCAAATCAATCACGTGATGGAGAATTTCGTTTGAAAAGCCTCCCTATATGGCCAGAAACTGTCAGCCAGTAACGGTACTTTGACGACAATAGTCATGCGAGCACCTCCTATACAAATCACGCTAACTGCCTGTGTACTTGTGTTCCTTACCATTGCTTTTGTACTCTTGCAACCGTCTAAACCTAACTTACACTGGCAATCGCAAGAAGCTGCCATACATGCTGCTCATGAACCCGACGTCGGTGGACATGTGATTATGGGCAAGCTTGGCAATGAGACAATAAAGTGAGTTTTCTTCTTTCTTGGACAGCGTGCTTGATTCATGTTTGGTACAGCAATATTAACAGAAGACGCGACTCTTTTTTTTGTGGTTTTCCATAGAGCGGAGCTTGGTCGATCAACGTGGAAGGTATAACGCCCTTGACCACCTTTCAGTGCTCTCTACCTTACAATTGACCTATGTATTTTACATTACAGTTGCTACATACGATGACAGCGAGGTTTCCGTTAGAACCCACATCAGAAGAGAGAACTGCGCTTAAACAATGGATCACATTGCTATCGAGATTATACCCATGCGGCGAATGCGCTGAACACTTTCAAGTTCTCTTAAAGCAATACCCTCCACAAACATCTTCAAGAGACGCTGCATCACAATGGGCGTGTGCGGTGCATAACAAGGTCAATGAACGGTTAGAAAAGCCAATGTTCGATTGCAGTCTGGTTGCTGACATGTATCAATGTGGATGCGACGAAGAAGAAGGGAGCGAAGAAGTTGGCTTGATATAAGCATCCATGCATACAGTATATAGATTTGTTAATGTAATAAAGAGGTGTCATGGGCTCGGTCGATAGGCTTATTGACCTGTTTCCCAATATTTCATGCTGCTGCACTCGAGGAAATTTCTGGAGCCCGCCAGTCATTTCCACTGACTGCCAACGGACTTTTTTTTCCCTTGGTTATCTTTTGGCCCAAGGTTTAAACGAGTTAGCAGCATGCCCATGAATTACTCGTTTGCTCATAATGAGCCCTATCCTAAACCCAAGAAGCGGCCTCACCCCGTGGACAGCGAACATTATGAGCCAGCGCAAAAAGTGTATATATCTGAAAGGTTTGCCCACGACTTAGCCGCCATGTCACTGAATCACAAAGACGACATGGTGGATACCTCAACGCCACCTTCGTCAAAGCCCAACGACCCGAAGCGAAAGCAGTCGGTGGTAGTGATCAAAGACATCAATGATTTCCTCTCTGACGACGACGACGACGACGACGACGGCATGGAAACCGACTACACTCTACCAATGCAAAAGCGGCCCGGAGAACGGAAGTATCATGTCCCGGACTTTGTTCTGCAGAATCCGCGCGCGTAAGTAGTCTACTCTGTCAAATGAATGGCAATGACCTACGCTGACTGATTGTATGATAGACCGAAATCTGTGCGCGAGTTAGCACTAGGTCCATCCGTGTGCCAAAGTGACAGCCGAGCCAATGATGTGATAAAGGTAAGGGAGGTGTGACGATGCGTGTGAAGAAAATGGCAATTGACGCTAGGTTCCTACAGCCAAAAGAAAAACACATTGTCGTGCTCAACAATGTGCCCGTGGGTCTGACCATGGATCTGGATCAGTCAGATAAAGCGACCCCAGATTCTAACGTTGCGTTCATGGATGTCGATTGACGCTGCAGTCATCTCATAGCAGCTCTTGTTTATATGTGTTTCCCAACAGGTTTGATTCTTTTGGCCACACAACGTCGAAGGCGATGACAAAAATCCACCCCATTGTACATTTTACCCAAACTTGAAAGTCATTTTGTTTCGTTTTCACTTTTGTTATACTACCTTCATAAAAACGACCTGCTTTACGTTTTGCTACTACAATCAATTGGGAGTGGGATTTTTATTTATTATATTATATTGGACAAAAGTGGGAGGAGGAAACTAGAGTATTGGATCGGAAAGAAAAAAAGATGATAAGAAAGCTGTCGTATGGTAGGAAATAGAAAAGAAAACGTCAACCAGAAAAGGGTCTGAGGGAATGTCAGATGGAGAAAGGGATTTAGTTCTTATTATGCATCTCTTAGTAAGGGGCATTGACGATGTTAGAACGCGAGCGCAAGTTCTGGGAAGGCGTGGTCAAGATGTTTCTTGGGGTACCGAGCTGTTTCTTGGACAAGGTAGTGACATCGTTCGGGAGCTACATAATAGAAGAGGATTAGTGAATTGGTTATAGGTACGTCATATTGGATTGAAACATCGAGACACCGGGCGGGGAAAACCCAGGCACATTCGTGACACTTACAGCAACAACAATGTTGTTATCGTTACCGTAGACAAAGTTATCGGAAACGACCACATCGTCGTACTTCTTGATCGTATAATCGTAAATCTTTCCAAGTCTAATCTTCTTCAATGTCCAGCTAACAACATAGGGACCGGTGGACTAGATAGCAGAGATTCCATTAATATGAGCGTGTCACCGCAGCACTAATATATATTTCGGGATCAAAAAACTTACCGCGACAATGGTGGTCTCTTCATTGGGACCAGAGTTGAAGCGAGCTGGAGTAAAGTTGATGGGCTCTTGCATGTAAGCAACATGTTCAGGCTTCAATTGCAGTCTGCGAGGAATAGGCTTGTCATCCTTGGGGAAATAATGCTCATAACCAAGGCGTCTCTTGGGATCGGTCTTGTTTTCGACATCAATGAACAAAAGATAGGTCTTGCAAGTAGCAATGATGAATCTACCATTGCCAGTAAGGTCCAAACCATAGATAGGGTCACCCAATGCAGGCAACACCGACTTAGCGTTCTTGCCAATTTCGTTGAACAAACGGATGTCTCCCTTGTTAGAAGCAACAGCAACATAGCCCTTCTCGGTAGTGGAGACGACGGAGAAGTCATTCTTGGATACGTATTGCTTGAATTGAGAATCCACAAGTTTGTTTCCAGCCAGACGAGGATCAATACGATACAAAGCGTTTGGCGAGATACCAACAAGCGTCTGGGTATTGGTCATTTGAGCATATTTGGCTTCTGGCGTGATATAGTTCACTAAGAAAAGGAGATGTGATATTAGGTTCATGGCCAGGGGTTCAACCGGAACCAGCTTTTCAAAAATAAAAAACACAACTTACATGCTACATCGTCGTGCGCCTTCCACTCTTCCACAACAGCACCGCGCTCCAAATCCATCTTGTATGCACGATGGTTGTCCTTGGGGTCCAAAAGAATCATGGAAGAGTCTTCTTGATGCAACATGGCCTGCTTAGGGTTCAATGGCTTTCCCTGCAAGTCGCGAACATTGTTGATGGTGGTGTAGAATTTGAGCTTGTCGTCATCGGTATGTTGGAAAACGCCAATCTTGTCACCACGAACGACGAAGGAACGAGCATTCTTGTAACCCACTTGCAAGTGCTTATTCTTCTCGGTTCCATCGGCAAAGTGGTCAGCATTGCTCTCAACGTCTGAATCATCATTTTCAACATCATGGAATAGTTCTTCTTCATCTAGGTGTAAAAAAAAAGGTAAGCGAGAGGGCAACGATGCATGACTTAACAAATTCAATAGACAAACCTTCGTCGGAAAGATCATCTTCTGCCATTTCACTCTCTTCCTCAAATGCGTTGATAACATAATCCTGATCTCCTTTCTGCGTGAGAGAAAACACAGTCCATGTTAGTAAAGTTTTCTAGTATAGAATATGACCCTGCTTTGTATTCTTACCTCAAACTTGGAAAATGAGGTCTGGTTGAGAGCCTCGAAAATACATCTTCCGAACATTTCCTTGAATGTCTCAATGCTCTCCTTGCTAGGGAATTGAAGCAGCCATGAATAGACATGATTGCCTTCATAATAATTCCAGATGAAAGCCTTGTGTTCTTTGTTGAAAACGGGGTTCATGGATGGTTCGACCAATTGTGCAATGAGGGGTTTGCTGCCTTGTGAGACAGAGAGCCAATCTGATACAAGATAAATTAGAGGGATGGGGGAATGCGGTGTATGACTTAGCGAATGCTTACATTTGTAAGGACCAATTTGTACCAAGCGGACATCGGTATTCGTGACCTTTGGAACAAAGGCATTGCTTTTTTGGTCAAAGAGATGGAGATCAGCCACAGTATGGATCATGCGTTGGGCGTCTCCAGTAGGCAAAGAGCTGTTGAGGGGTTCATTTCCAGCTGGTCCCTTTTCCTTTGCTTCCTGGGTCTTGAGGTTGGACATCAAACCAGTCAAATCATCGACAGATTTTTCTCTGGGAGCGGCGGCCGAGGCGTTTGGAACTAGCTGACTATGAATGGAAAATGAACATGAATACATGAAGTATCATTGGCTGCAAGGAATTGCAACGAGGGGAATGTCTACTTACACTTTTTTGATGGCTTCAATATCTTGCTCGGTAGCTTCGTCGCGTGATTTTTGTGATTTACGCTCATACATACAGTCGTACACAGTAGCTTCGAATGTTTCGAGGGCATATTTCTGAGTTGCTTTGTCACACACGAACTCAAAGACTTCGTTGGACTAGAGATCAAAAAGTTAGTATATGGCAAGTCTTTACGCCCGACCGGACTTTTCTACTCGGCAGCTTACCTCCGATACGTCGATCCAAACAAACGAAGTGATATCACCGTCTGTTCTTCTCCTGAACTGAATCGCTTCATCGACCAAAAAAGTCTGTTCATCCTCGACTAGAATAAAAAAAAATTAAAGTCAGTGGGGGGGGTATTCGAAATCAGTCAAAATGCCAAGCCTGACTGATCCCGGTCAGTTACTTACGATCATCCTCTGGAGGGTTCTTTGCGTCGACTGCGCGAGTGACAACAATTTGGTACTGGAACTTTTGAGTAGTGCGACGAAGGGCCATTTGGCTGTCAGAGAATCTATGGATAAAAAGCCATTAGGGTTCATTCCTCAAAGGAAAAGTGCGCGAGTGACAACTTACAGTTTTTCTCGAGTGGATTTTTTGCCTTCAACGGTCGTGACATAAAAGTCGCCGTGAGGTAAGCTAATGAGCTCTGGATTCTTCTCGTCACCAAAGATTAGCTTTCCTAGTCCTCGAACAGCAAACATAGTGAATGGTGAATAGAATGAAGAAGGAAAGTCCAACAGCGTGGAGGTAGCGCAGTGGGTGTTCGACACATCATGTGATCGCTCAAACAAAAAGGATCGATTTTACGAATGATACTGCGTTTTTCAAAGAATTTCCGTATTAAGGTTTTCATGGAATGAGATAATGGTTATAACTCTACCAGACGACGGATTAACGCATTGCCTGGTAATGCTATCTATTCGGTCATGGCTTGACTTCATCATACGCGACCTACCACGGTTCGGTCCTTGAAAATGCCACGTTGCATGAAACCATTCGACTTTCGCAACCAAGATAATTGAATGTGCAAGCAAGTCTTGGCGGGGAGGATCGACTCGATCAAATGTAAGTTTGATTGTGTCTTGAGGGCATGATGTGAGTGGGATAGCTCGAGAAGTTTTGGGATTCGCTAAAAAAGGGAATGTAATGCTGTCAATGGTTGCGTCATACGCGTGTCATGGTTTTGGCTGGAATTTTTTCCCTGTCCAAGCTGGACAAAGCAAGGCTTTTTAAAAGAGCTGCGTTTCACATCAACTTTTTTTTCTCTTTACTTTTCTTTAATAGTATACAAAACAATGGTTAACTGGACTACTCCCATACCTACTGAACCCACTGCCACCCTCGTTCACGTCAAGAACTTGTCGTTGACCACCTCCGAGAAGACGGCCAGAGACTTCTTTGAGTTCTGCGGTAAGATCAAGTCATTTGAACTTCAGCCCAGCGCAGACGGTAAGCACCAAGAAGCGCTTATTCTGTTTGAACGCGAGTCTGCTGCCAAGACGGCCGTTTTGCTTTCCAACGCTTTGATCGATGAATCCCACATCACTGTCGAATCGTACTTCCCCTCCACCACCGAGCCCTCCTCCACTCACCACGACGACGATACTTCCCAAGAGTCCAAGCCAAAGTCCAACATCATGGCCGAAATTTTGGCCTCCGGTTACGTGTTGACTGACAACGTTGTCGCTAAGGGTGTTGAATTTGACTCCAAGTACGCCTTCACCAAGCGTATCCAAGATTACTTGGCCAAGTTGACCAACACTGCTCAACAGTTGGACGACAAGTACAAGGTCACTGATAAGGCCACCGAGGTCGACAGCAAGTTGGGTATCCAGCAACGAACCAAGACCGCTGGTGAGACTGCTCAAACCAAGGCTCAAGAATTAATGCAGACTGAGACTGGACAAAAGGTTCAGACTTTTGCTGATCAGATCATGAAGCAAGTTGGTGCTGTTCACAGAGAAGCTCTTCGCCTTGCTGTAAGTTGAAATTATCATTTTTTTAATACCGGGGTCAACCGAATGGAATGGCTAATATGGCATATTTTTAGGAGGAGAAGAAGGGATCACCCATCGATTTCACTGGTACCACTAGCACCCCTGCTACCACAACCGCCCAGCCCACTCTCGCCCAGCCTGCTGTTCCCTCTGCAGTCAACCCCGAAAAGCCAACTTTGTAATTTAGCAGGTCCCCCCACAAGACTGATCTGAAAACCCCCCACCTCTCTTTTTTTTTTGGGTCTTCGCCTGTGCTGCGCCGTCTGTATATTTTTTTTTCTTGAAGCGCAGACCAAGCGATGACTAGAAAAAAGAAAAATGATATAAATAGTGCATCCAATAAATCAAAATATCTTTTTATAATTGCAACCAAGCGAGTCGGATGGTGTTTGACGCAACCTGGTGAAGAACAGATTTTGTCAAAAATAAGGCTTCATCCATTCCGTTCCACCGAGTGTCGCACAGCCAATTGGATATTATATATGTTTTTATTTTTGGCATCATCATTTACAATACTGAATCTGTGCCCTCATTTTTTTTTTCTTATCGCCTGGCAGGCAAGGGTGTGGTCGCAGACTCACAAAGGGATGGTTTGAGTGATAAAAGAGAGAAGAGAAAAACCAGTGCCCAAAAGAAAAAAAAAAGGCTTTCGGCGTTCAGCAAAGAAAAACAAACAAAAAATATAAAAAGAAAAAGATATGTATGAGGTAGAGAAAGCCTGCTTCTGGGGTTTAAGTGGAGTCCAACCATTGATGATCAAATCATTAGTTGCTGTTGAATGTGTAAAAGATGGTCTTATCTGGTTCATCAAGAATTCCATACTGTGAGGACTTGGGGGGTTTTTTTTCGTTAATGCTTGTGTAGGTAATAATAACTTGGGTTGTTATGTAGAGGCATAAAGGTCGCGATCCAGCGCCGTGGTAAAGAAGTTAGACCAAAATAATCAAAATTCCTTCGATTTGGAGAGGTGATGGACAAGGTGGGGGGGGGGATGTCGACCGGTTTTGAGTATGTTTTTTTTTTGACAAGAGATTAGATGTACATTAATAAGAAAGCGTGGATGAGGCGCGGCCGGCAGGGGGTTTCTACCCTTTGATCATAGAGAGTCAGAATTGGATGACATTAAGTTGGCTTGCATCTGGTAGAGTTGCTGCTGCTGGTCAGGTAAGACAATGTGCGGTTGACCTTGAAGCGGTAGAGGATACGCTGATGTCGCAGTGGGCACCCATGTGCCAGCGACCCAATTGGGCATCGCTTCCATTGAACAATTGGCTGGAAGCATATCATGCGTAGTGGTCTTACTACCGCGATAGGCTCCATAGTAAGGATGGGAGCGACCAGGTGAAACAGTGGTTGAAACTTGTTGTTCGTGAGCTCGTTCGTGTTTTTTTAAGGATCGAGAATGGAAATATGCTTTTTTGCAACCTTGATGAGGGCAAACATAAGGTCTTTCGTTTGAATGCGTCTTGATATGCGTGTTCAACGAATCAGGGCGAGAAAACCGCTTGCCACAGCCTAATGCAAAAAAAGAAAGGGGGTTGGTGAAAAACAATTAACCGAACACCGGTCGTCCGCATTGGCTACATACCTTCAACCGTGCAAAGGTAAGGACGTTCGCCTGTATGTGTACGAACATGATTATGCATCTTGTGGCGTTTGGTAAAAGGTTTTTGATTACGAGAGCAACCTTCCCATTCACAGCTGTACATTGGCTAAAAGGCAGGGAGGTTATTTTTCACGTTGTCAAAAAAAATTTTTTTTTTTCTTTTGCCAGCCTGCGTACCTTGCCACATCCAATATGGTCATCGCGAACGTGAACGATGAGATCTTCGAGTGTGTCAAATTCTGTACCGCAATGTTTCCATCCACATCGTTGTCTTGAAGACTCTTCGTTATCATCGACATCTTCCCGATCGGATAACTGGGGTGAGTGTTCTGAGGACGAAAGTGGGGATGACATAGAAGGAGACGTGGATTCCATGTGGGCTGAGTTATCTCCGTTCAGTATATGTTGGGAAGTCAAATCATCCATAACAGAGGAGTCTATGCCAAGAAAAATAGAGCGGATATCAGTGTCATATTCAAAGACGAAAAATCAAAAAGCCCTGATGCTTACCTGACCGTGTTCGTTTCTGTTTTTCAAGTTGTACCAAGCGTTCGATAAGCTCTTCTCGTGTCATCTGCTCAAAGTTGCCGGCCGGAGCCATTGCTTTAAGTTCACTGTCAGATGGTAAGACAGGTGTCGTCAGATCACTAAGGGATTGCCGACGACCATGTTTGCTTGGCTGTTGTGGTTGTACAATACGGCTGATTTGATAGGCAGCAGTGACTCGTTGATGATACGGTGTGGATACAGTATGACGACGAGGCATTCCTGGCTTATGGGATGCCACCTTTGGTTGAGGTGGAGGAGAGGAGGGATTAGCGTGCGGAAGCTGTTTTAGAAAAAGCCGAGTGTAAAATGACATATTAGTAAGGACAAATCCATTAATTTTTTTTTCTTTCTATTCTAAACATGAGAAGGCAGGCATTACCATCATGTCATGGTGACTTCGTCTCCTCTCCAGCATGGATATTAATGAGCTGTTGGCAACAATCGTATGGTTCATCCGTTGTTGGTGTTCGGCCAAGCAGGACGTGACATACTGATCAGGTACAGCATTATTTACAGCTGCTTGTACACAATCCTGCAATAGTTGTTGTTGGCGTTGTAGTACATTGGCAGCTTCATTCAGCGTTGTCTGAGCATGAATAATTTCAGGCTCTTGAATAGATGACAATGGGTTCATTAATGTATGACTTGACGAAGCAAGGACAGCTTCAGCTTGTTGATGTTGTTGACCAGCAACGTGTGGAAGATGATTGGAAAAGCTATGGTGATCGCTTGCAATCACTGGTGTATACATGTGGGGCTGAACAACTGCAGCGGCAGCAGCGGCAGCAACAGCAGCGGCCATTTGAGCGGGGTTGACCATGCCAGGATGCTGCGAGAGTGAATTGTACATGATGCCTGTAGGACTATGCATTGAGTATTCATAGGCCCCTGATTGCATGATGGCCGAAGACATGGAGGGTACTACGGGGGCAGTAATAGCAGTAGCGGGCGCCATAGTAGAGTGAATAGCAATCGGATTCATAGTAGGAGTGGACGCGTAATCCATCATAGGCTCTGTCGTTAATAACGTGGCTTCAAAAGCAGGTTCTGAAGACATCCCAATCATTGGGTCTGGTGAGAAAAGATGAGAAGAGAAGAAGAAGAAAGGTTAAAAAAGAAGGTTAATGAGATATCGGAAAAAGTGACAGTGGCGCTTCCACACGCAGAAAATGTTGCACACCTGAGGTTAAAGTTGTTTCGCTAACAGATTCTGAACCGGCAGAGGTGTACATGGGTTGCATCAGCAATGGCAAAGATGAGTCTGACATGGGTTGGTCCATATTGGGCTGACTCTAGAGGTGGGAAGTGGGCAATATAATGGCAAGTCGGAGTGGAACTGTTGATGTGAAGTTTCAGGATGGAGGTTGAACCCTATTCTAAACGGACAATCTTAATTTTTTTTTTTTTTACAAAAAGTAAAAGTAGTGCGACAGAGAGAGAGAAAGTAAAAGGAGAAGAGAGAGGGAGAGAGAAAGAAAAGATAAAAGAGAAGAAAAAAATAAAGAGAAAAAAAGAATGTGAGCCTTTCGAACGACGAGGAAAGCGTGGAACAAAGCAGTTCAATTATTACACTCAGGTACAAGTTTCAATTCGAATTTAACGGAGATTCACATTGCCGCGTGCAAATGGGAGCTCCTTGATCATGTCATCATCAGCTCACTTGTGGTGCTATGGTTGTAAGCTTGAGGCAAATGCAGTTACATTGCCCGTAGTTTGTGCGCAAAGTTCTGGACTCTCCTTACTTACCAGTCACGCATGGAGTTTTGCCATGTGAGGCCACTAGCTCGCCCTCTGAAAACCGCGCACTGGCCCTCTGGTTTGCTTTTCTATTATACGCCCCCTACATAGCTTATTCTGAAGGATCCGTATGAGATTAAAATACAAGCATCATGAACGCCTTAGGATCAATATGCTCTACACAAAGGAAGACTTTCACTCTGTACCTCACTGGAGAAAATGGCCACATGCGCAATGGTAATATAAAAATAATAATTGAGCCTGTAAATTACGTTGATGTCGTCAGCAAACGAGGGTACTTGAATGGTTAGCGCCGTTGGGGGGGTCCAGTATGGGTTTTTTTTGGCTTCGGTGGTAGTTTTTTTTTTCATTTTCCGTCTTCGTATCCCGATGACGATCAACATGGCTGATCGGCTTCGGTATGCCCTGAAAAGGTGGACGAAGGTGGTTGTTCCTTTTGATTCCTCAAGTTTGAGTGGAGCTGCGCACATTGTTTGTGAAACGTCAGTAATCCGATATGTTCGGTACATCCCCTCTCCAGGCTTGGGGCATTGTAAATTTTGCCATCATCAACGTTATCATATTCCATGAACGTCTATCGGGGATCTCTAGAAAAAGAGTCTAAATTTTTTCTTGTTAAGCTGTCGTAATTTGAAAATAAAAAGGTTCCCAGACAGTAACCCATTGATTTCGTCGAGGTCGAGAACCTATATTGGTCAAAAGAAGACCGACGGAATGCAAGAGCAGGGGGACCTTGTTCAAAAAAAAATAAAAAATAAAGAGCGCTTCGGTCATCATAACGTCGGCAAAGAGGGACAAAAATATCGATTGAGCGGCTACACCCGATTCCATATCGGTGGCGATCAATGCTCTGCCAATCTTTTGTGGCATGGCATGGAACGGTCGGGTCGGATGAGCGTTGTGAGGTTAGACGTAAGAATGTTTCCAAAGGGCAAACAAACGCAAAAGGGCTAGAATATGATAGGTTGTCAAAAGTGACATATGAAAATGTTTCATTCATTGGCATGCCATGAGTGGGGCCCGTTCAGGCAAAGTCAAACTCCACGCAAGTACAGCATGGCATGGCATCGTTTGTTGGGAGACCAACATGTACCGCGCAAATGCTGTTGGCGGGTTTCACTGGCTACTCACAAACCCTTGAATGGGGTTCCCGATGCACGCCACGGCCATCCTTCGCAAAAGGGCAAATGCCGAACTGGAGCGTCAAAACAAATAACGCCCCATGAAAGTCAAGTCGTATCGAGAGGTGAAGCGAAGCGAGATGGAAAGAGTGACGTCGAATGGTGAGCCATCTCGATCCTTTTCTTTTTTTTTGTTGGGGGGAAAAAAGTATAAAGCTGTGTATTGTGGTGTTTGCTACGTACATAAGAAAAAATTTAAGAGTCTCTAAAGAAGGCGCGATCAAACGTCGAATAATGTTAAAAGAGAGAATGTACAGAGAGAGAATAAAAAGACTGCTCCCAATGATAGCGTAGGGGATCTCGGTGTGTCGATAAATGTGAACACGAATGGGTATTGCGTGAAAAATTTGATATATAGAAGAAAGAGTAGGTTATGTACATGGCTTGCTTTTTCTCGGAACTGATCAAATGGAAGGGAATGGCGGAAAGATTAAGTAGTATGCCTTCTCATGTTGTCGCTATACACAAGTGGTGATCAAGAATTTAGAAAGCCTTGCCAACGGGGTAGCCTTCCAACGCGGAAGTCAGCACAGAGGGTGTGCAAGAGCTAGCACGCTTGGAGTGAGCAGCCGCTAAGGTGGCGAAAGTGGCATTGTTGGGCAGTGGATTGTGACTTCGAGGAACGGGTGAGGCTGATAGTTACCAACAAGAGACAAGCGAAAGCGGAGAAGAGAGCCGGGCGGGGTGGAAAAAGGAAAAAATAACCAACAAATCAGCACATCTGGACTTCAGCCTGTTACGCTATCATGAACATGCTTCTTACCTGGGACATGCTCGCGAAGGGTCTGAACTAGCTTAGTGATGAGTCCAAGATTCCCTTGATAGCTGTCTCGATGAGCACACCGAGAAGAGTTGATAATCTCTTGGAACTCGGTATAGGCGGATGTCTCAGAAGAATCGTTCGACCTGGAGGACAAAGGAGGGTTTAAGATCAGAAAAGAGGTACAGATAAAAATAAACATGGAAGAAAAAAAAATGCCCCGTTGATCAAAAGATTCGCTGCGTACTACTTACCCTGCTGGTTCCTCAAAATCGCTCAGTACGGACCATGACGAAGATGTGTAACTCTGGTCATCATCTCCAAGTGAACATGTTACAGCATAGTGAAGCGATTCAGGTTGAGAGTTGGAAAAACGGAGAGGTTCAGGAGCCACAAGGGTGAAGTCGGTCATGATACGTTTGATATTAAGGGTACTAAGCAGAATGAGATGAGGAGAAAGAATAAGAAAAGAAGAGAGTCAAAAAAGTTGATCGGCTTTTTTTGCTTGAGCACAGGGTTAGCCAACCAGTTTTTTTTTGTGTTGTTGTGCTCGGAGGTTGGATGTTTTTGATCATGGGCACACTCCGCTCTTGCCCTCACTGACGTTTAGTGCTTAACAGGAATATCTTGTTTATATCACACCTTTTTTTATATCAGAACGGCATATAAGTTTTCTTCTTTTTCTTTTTTATATAATAACAAAAAATTCTAAACAGTAGAACCAAGCAAGCAACCAGGGTTTATTTTTTTGCTGGCATCCACTCTAGTTGTATTTGACCTTGAGGTCGGAGAGATCAGCTTGTGAGCCAACGGCAATGGCGTGAGGGCTGGCGCGTTCAAAGGACCTAAATAGTCACAATTAGAATATGGCATAAAATCACAAATCGTAGCCCATACGCAATCCCGCGATGCAGTGTCCTTTTCTCCCTTATTTTCCCCTCATTGCCCGCCTTGTCTACTTACTCTGGGTATCGCATGCGATAGATAGGAGAGCGCTTAGCCTCTTGGAATAAGAGCTTATCTTCAGCCTTGGCGACAGCTTGGTCGAGATGTTCGGCAGCGACACGGTCGTTGTCAGAGGCAGGAGTCATGTGGTATTCAACCCACTTGGTGATGGGATGCTTGTCCTAATACGCGTGATAATTAGCTACAGGTCCATTATTTGACGTAACACTACCATGTCGAGTTTTCGATAGATAGAAAACGGCCATTGATGTGGTGGGTGCAATCACATATGAAAGGTATACTTACTTCGCCAGAGGTGGTGATGTGTTGATCAACTCTGTACCAAACCAATCCAGCAATGACGACGAACATGGAGTTTCTCCAAGCATTGCTACCAAAGGCTATAATATTATTCGATTTGTAGTTAGTAAAGGGTACATTTTGCCGTACATGGGGGTAATGATGGGTAGATAGAATCTTCATTCCGATAAATGTCAAATTCTACATACTCTCTGGTTGGAATTTGGGTTCTTCTCCAGCATGCTTTACATGCTCAGATGCATAACCACGTCGGCTAATGATTTGGCGAGTCGATGGGACAAGGCGAGATCGTGCAAGAATTCTCGAGGCCATCTTGTTGTAATGAACGAATCGGCTCGCTGCTGTTTTGCCTGTGAGGGGACTTGACCATCCCAAAAAATGGATGACGTCGACCACCCAAAATTTTTGACTGCCAACCAATTCCACACAAACGCAGTTGCAACTATCGGAAATGAATATCAGGATAAATCTAGCACTACATAGAGTCTTAAGAACATTGAGACAATGGTTGATATCTTTATGACAAGGTTTTGAAAATAATAATTAATATTGAATCTATCTTCCTCATATATGAAACGGCTTCCGTTAGTTGCATCCAGTACGTCAAAAATATCTTTGAAATCAACAACATCCATCAATAGTACTTTGATTGTCGATACTCCGGAGGTTGTTCTGAAATATGTGTTGGTGGGTAGACTACTGTATGGGTTGGGTATGTCGACGGGTGTTCCGGCGAGTAGGGTGTGTCGTACGCCTGAGCATGGGAGACGGTATGCGTTGAATATCTCGACGGGTATTCCGGCCCTTCGTACATCATGGGATAGGGTGCAATTGGAACAGGAGAATGGCCTATTATTTGAGTTTGGCTGCCTTCTACCTCAGTATTGTACACAACATAACGAGTCTCATACACCACAATTTTCTGTCGACGGCCACGTCTCCCGCAGCATGGGGTCCTAAATACCGCTCGCCATCCTCGACGGCGGATGGTGTACACCAGCAAGCCTACTTTCTGTTAAACTTATCAGTTAAAGTACTAAAGCATCGAGGTGAAAAGGGAATAGGTACTTGCCACTAGCACGATGATAATGATGACTGGTACCATGAACAGTGGAAGTCCAAAATTCCAACCTGAATTCGATGTGGTCGTCTTTGATGATGTTGATTCTGCTGGATTTGCTGTCAGCGATGGTGTTGAAGCGGCAGGCGTGGAGGCTGCGGCTAATTTGATGAAGTTGTACGGACCTCCTACATCGATCGATTCAAGAGGGTTTGTGTCGTTCAAAAAGATATAATATGTTCCTGGCTGAACCGAATACGGGACGTAAACAACTGTCGTTCCCGAACTATCTGAAATTCCTGTCGCCATCATAGTGGCATTACTGCCTTGTGCTCCATCGTTTGTGAGATAGATGGTCACGTAACCTGGTATGAATGGAGATACTGAAGTATCGGCCGTTCGCCTCCACATGATTTGAAGGGCACTGGAAATAGTGACACTGTAGTTTGGTGGTGGCCATGTTAATAAGAGCCCGTTACATGTCGTTACCAATACAGCCAACAGTAGCAGTGTAAGCCACGAACGGTTCATTATCAATCAGAAAGGAAAGAAGAGAAAAGAGACGGAAAAGGAGATCTAATATAAGTAGGGATGATACTTCAATACCCAGTACTGCTCGATAGAATTTAAAGGGTAGGTTTGGTGCAGTGAGTGGCGTTATCAGAATCGTACCGTACTACATGCTCAAAGTTTGCTGTCGTTAGATCTTGTGCATAGCGAAGAGCATATACCTTTTGTGTACAGACGAAGATTCCAAATTCTATGATTTATACGTTGGCTATTGTTAAAATTGAAGCCAAGTTCAGGAGATGTCAATAAGAGGCATAATCCCTGGATAGAGATAATTGGTCCATTACGGAAGAAAGGCAGTGAAATGCGAAGGAGTCCTATATTTCACCATGTTAGGGTCTTGTCACACTTAAAGGCATGACTGAGATGTAAAGTGTGCACAAGTGAAACCTCCACGGCAATTATTTTACACACACCATAGCATTTTAACAGTTTTGTTGAATCAAGTAACATGTAAAAGGAAGTTAGTGTTAGATTCCATGAAGCATGGTTGTTGCCTACCGATTGGGACCCTAGTTGCAAGCGTTAATACTGGGAAGGTTTGCAGAAAAGTTCTACGAGTGAAAACGTGTTAGCGGTCTGAGAAAACATAACGGTGCGTGCTAATACAAGCCACACGCTTGCATAACTTGAAATCAAGCCAAGGGGGAAGTTCCAATGTTAATGTCAAAGTATCTGGCCAGTGCCTTTCAAGCTGGTAAACCTTCTCCTAATACGTTTGCGCCAAACACTTACAAGTCTCCACATATTTCACTTCACATCTTTTCCAATTTTTGTTTGGACAACAATCAATACGGCTGGGCAAACCCTTCGCCTTCCGTTGATTTCAGAAAACTTTACTGTCAAGTCAGTGATGCTTTTTGTGAAAGAAAATTAAACAAACTTATAGAAAAAAATGTACATGAGGGGGAAAGAAAGAGGGGAAAAAAACAGTATAGTTGTGTCGAGAGAAAAAAAATTTTTGCGAAAAAAAAAGTTGTGGTGCATGGTGGAAAATAACCTCTTCTAAATTAGAAAAACCTTTCTTCTTCTTGTAATATCATGTTTATAGCGATTTAATCGACCTCCTCCATCTTAGAGGCCTCAGCAGTCTCCAATGGGGGAACATCAGAGGTTTCCTCAGCAGGGGTCTCCTCATCAGCATCAATGTTAAGACCAAGGGAGATCATACGGTGAATGCGGTTGGCGAAGTTGTTGGGGTCATCAAGGGAGAAACCAGATGTGAGAAGGGAGGTCTCGTACAAGAGGGTGGTGAGATCCTTGACGGTGCGGTCAGAAGAGTCAGCAGCGACCTTTTCCTTGAGAGTCTTGACAATGGGGTGGTCAGGGTTGAGTTCAAGAGTCTTCTTGGAGGCCATGTAAGAGGACATGGAGGAGTCACGGAGAGCTTGAGCCTTCATGATACGCTCCATGTTGGCAGACCAACCGAATTGACCGGTGGTGAGAACACATGGGGAGTCAGTAAGCTTGTTGGAGACAACAACCTTCTCAACCTTGTCACCAAGGATTTCCTTGACAGCCTTGCAGAGGTCATCATACTTCTTCTCTTCCTCTTCACGAGCCTTCTTCTCCTCCTCATCTTCTTCGAGTTCAAGACCTTCCTTGGTAACGCAGACAAGCTTCTTGCCATCGTAGTCCTTAAGTTGAGTGGTGGCATACTCATCAATGGGGTCAGTCATCAACAAGACTTCAAAGTTCTTCTTCTTGAGAGCTTCAAGGAAGGGAGAGTGCTCAATGGCAGCGCGGGACTCGCCAGTGATGTAGTAGATGTTTTGTTGCTTTTCGGGCATGCGAGTGACATAGTCCTTGAGAGAGGTCATCTCATCACCAGACTTGGTGGAGTGGTAACGCAAGAGCTCAGCGAGCTTACCGCGGTTTTGGGCATCTTCGTGGATACCGAGCTTGATGTTCTTGGAGAAAGATTCATAGAACTTGGCGAAGTTCTCCTTATCTTCAGAGACTTCAGCGAACATTTCCAAGCACTTCTTGACAAGGTTCTTGCGGATGACCTTAAGAATCTTGTTCTGTTGGAGCATTTCACGAGAAATGTTAAGGGGAAGATCTTCAGAGTCGACAACACCCTTGATGAAGTTGAGCCACTCAGGAATGAGTTCCTCGCAGTCATCCATGATGAAGACACGACGGACGTACAACTTGATGTTGTTGCGCTTCTTCTTGGTCTCGAACATGTCGAAAGGAGCACGCTTGGGAAGGAAGAGGATAGCACGGAATTCGAGCTGACCTTCAACAGAGAAGTGCTTGACGCCAAGGGGTTCTTCCCAGTCGTTGGTGAGGGCCTTGTAGAAGGCACCATATTCCTCCTGGCTGATATCCTCAGGGTTGCGGGTCCAAAGAGGCTTGGTCTTGTTAAGCTCCTCGGTATCAGTGGTCTTTTCCTTGATGGTCTTCTTCTTCTTTTCCTTGTTCTCTTCTTCCTCATCGATTTCCTCGATCTTGGGCTTGTCCTCGGATTCTTCAACTTCTTCCTCATCGTCAGAGACTTCCTTCTCAACTTCCTTCTCAACGACGAGCTGGATAGGGTATGAGATGAACTCGGAGTGCTTCTTGACGATATCCTTGATCTTCTTCTCCTCAAGGTATTCAAGTTGGTCCTCCTTCATGTAGAGACGGATCTCGGTACCACGGCCAAGAGGGGGGTTGACCTCATCACGAGTGATGGTGAAAGAACCACCAGCGGCAGATTCCCAGATGTATTGTTCATCATCGTTGTGCTTGGTGATGACCTGGACCTTGTCGGCAACAAGGTAGGCAGAGTAGAAACCAACACCGAATTGACCAATCATGGAAATATCAGCACCGGAAGAAAGGGCCTCCATGAAAGTCTTGGTACCAGACTTGGCGATGGTACCCAAGTTGTTAACCAAGTCAGCCTTAGTCAAACCAATACCAGTATCACGGATGCTGAGGATGTTGTGCTCCCTGTCGGGGGTGATGCGGATATAGAGGTCCTTCTCAGAGTCGAGCTTGGAGGGATCGGTCAAAGCTTGATAACGGATTTTGTCCAAAGCATCAGAGGCGTTAGAGATAAGTTCACGGAGGAAGATTTCCTATTAAGAAATGAAAGAAACGTTAGTTTTTGATGAATACTTTTTGATAAACAGGCATGTGGCAAAGGCACTCGCGAGCCACCTTAGTAGAGATTCAAAAAACTTACCTTGTTGGAGTAGAAAGTGTTGATGATCAAGCTCATCAACTGAGAAATCTCAGCCTGGAAAGTGAAGGTCTCGGTCTCGCTAGACATGTTTATGAGATGAGAAAAGGGATAAAAAAGTCGCTCGTCAAAGTTGACCGCGCGTTGTTTGCTTTTATTCACGATCAAGAGAAAAATCTTGGGCTGCCTTTGAAAAGTGGTTTACAGTACCAGTATACTAATGTTTCCAGCAAGTTCCATCCATACGCCTAACAGCCAATGAGCGCAGCAGTTTTACAAGGCAAGCAGCCAATCCAAACACACGAGAATTTTTATGTCAATATTGCGAGAAAGTTCGAGCAAACGGGGTTTTTGAGAGTCGGTATTGGCTGACTTTTCTTTTTTATTTCAATGATGGTTTTCTTTTACAAGCAGGTATGATCAATGTAGTTATAAACGCTGCCAACATCGTAGGCCCATGCTGCTTCTTCTTTCCATAAGAGTCGCTCGACATTTAATCGATCCATCGCTTCTTGAACGACTTCACCATATTCAACGTAGCCAGGCACGCGACGGTTAAAGGCATCGCTTTGTTGAAGGAGCCACAAAGACTTTGCAAGAGCACCTCGTGCATCAGCAAGACACTGCGCATCGCACTGATTGGATTTTTCTGCGAACATGGCGATCATATCGATGAGCGTACTGCACACCTGTTGCCATGTTCGTATGTGGGGTCGGCAGTAATGCTTGATATGCAATATATACATGAGGTCGGTTATCAAAACACAGGCTTGGGTACAGTTCGCTAACGCGGTATGGGGATTCATTTCATTGTTTGTTGGGACAACGAGTTGTTCTTCGTGGTGTTGAATAAAAAGTCGATTGAGGGACATTTTGGTGAGATTATGTCGAATATTTATCTCTACAGCCCACATCGATGGGAGTACATTTTCTTCTTCGGGAATACGTAGAAAGTCAGGCTGAGAATTGTGCCATTCACTTAATTTGGTTTCAAAGAAAGACACTTCTTCCTGAGATAGCGCTTCTTCTTCGGGGTTGGCTTCAATGGTATCTGCCAACTTGCGTTCAATGTTTCGTAAAGCCATTTTGCTCTGAAAGTGGAATTCTATATTGGCCCAGTCTTCAATTTTTTCATCTGGCACTCGTTGTGGCATCATCAACGAGTCGAAGTCATTGAAATCCACCCAAGGCATCAGCTTACAGCAATCGTTGTTGTGATACCAGTCCCACCACGCTCTTCGGTTCATTTCCAGAACAAATTTGTCTTCAGGATCGGTAGTTTGTTCATGTAGCTTTCGGTCATGAACGGTTTCGTATAGATTCATTTCATTGATATAGCGGACTCCAAGATAATGATACATTGTGTGCCGCTCGGACGTGCAACCCAGCATGAAAATAGAGAGAATCCAAAGCGCTTCGTATGATGTTTCGTCAAAAATTTCACTAAAGAGCTCCCAAGCCTTTTGTCGAAAGTGCATCTCCAAAGGCTGGATGTTATCAACAGTTTGGAAACCTCTATTAGGCATATGAATCATTAAGGTGTGCCGTACCCAACCTATTTTTTTTTTTTTTTTAGGAATTTAAAGTTAGATTTTCATTTTCATTACTGATTTCTCCACACCCGAGAGGTTACTCATAGGTGTGGGGTTTACCAACCATAAAGAAAATTCAGGCTCACCAGCGACTATAGCACAAATTAGAGCATCTTCCAAAGGGTCTTCCAATTTTTCCAGTTTTTCCAAGACACTGGGTCGGTAGAGAAGAGGATGATATCCATTTCCGCAGATCATGTATTGGCGGACTACCGCATCAACTAGCATACGAAGTGCAACGTCGTTTTCCATGGTACTCGAACTCATCAATGGATACACGAAGGGCAATACAGTCAAACTGATGGAGTACCATTCAGGGATCCAAGAGACTTGTTCTCTTGGGCCATTGAGACCGCTGTCGTACGCATCTTCTTTGTAGGCACGAATAGTGTATTTTTGAAGAATGTCCTTGTTAATAAAAATAATCGGCCGTTGTGAAAATCGAGAGGGTCGGCTGATTTTTTCATCGCTATCCCACGCTGCGTCCAAGAGAGAGTGGTGTGTCACAAGTGAGGGTTCACAGTTGACTTGAAATATCTTGAGCCCTTCCCAGCCATCTTGTAAGAAGCATAATAAGGACGTCATGGTAGCCTTGATGTCACTAATTCTTGTTACATTGATCATCAATCGACGTTCGGTCGCTCCTGCCGTAGTGCAAGTCCATAGTGCGGCGCCGCCTGGATTCCGTATATAGGCGTGTGTGACAGGATCTATTAACGAAGTGACTGTGAAGGGTCCCGATCGCGGTATTACAGTATGATTATTCTCGGACTTAATAAGTGGGGATTCGATGCCACAGGGAGGTGCAAATCGCAGCTTTTGTGTCTGGTTACTTTCTGGTATTGCCACATTTTTTATATTGGCTTGTGGACGAAAGTCCAAAATTTGGGTGGATTGTCTAGGCAATTTGGATTTGGGTGGGCGGCCCATGAATTTTGGCTGTTTTCCGGATCTGTACTCCTCTGCAGCAAACGGTATACCATCCCACGACCCAGAAATATCACTGGAAGTTGTTACCCTCCACTTGCTGTCTGCCGTTTGCATCGCATCATACTCTCCAGGAGTGAAGATGCGAAACATGTAGTTTTCATCAGGCTGGTCATGTGGATGCCTGGGTTTTCTCAGGTGGCGTTTGTTGCTTGCTGAAGGATCCGTTTTTGAGTCTGCTGTTGGTGAACTAAGTTTGGGAGAAGGCGAGTGATTATTACGCTGGCATTTAGGGTCGAGCGAGATTTTAAAGAATGATGTGGAGGAGCGACTGGGAAATTGAACGGTTTGGAAAGAAGAAAAACTGGATGGCGAAGCTTTGTGCAATGGTGGTGATGACGACTGCAACTGTTCTATCATATATCAAGGAGATTTCAGGAGAATAAGATAAGACTAGTCGGGGAAAAGTTTTCTAAAAGCGAAAGAGAGGCGAGTGGAAGCTGGGACAAGTTCGAAGTCGGAAGAGAAGGTTTGAATACTGCCCGTGATTTGGCACTGTGCTCAATTTTTCCCCACACTTTGTGAGAGGTTAGCTGTTATTGACTTGTTCCACTGTCACATTATATTTTTATTCACGATTGTCTCTTTGCTTTAAAAACTCTCGTTAGACCGATATGCAGGCACCGATATCAATGCATTTTTCTGCTCGAGCGCGTCTACAAAATGATTTGGCTGCACGTACACTCTTCATCCACCGCTGTTTGTCTCAGAATGAGTGCGACGATACCTTCTTTCGAAAAAAGGGATCCGGGGTAGCTCATAAACAGAGTTTAACAAAGTTGCGATAGCCTTCCGATCATGAGAAAACATCATACTAAAACAGCATTTTTACCAAAGCTGTAGTACCCACATGTACCTTTCCTAACAACGAAAAGCCCAAATGTGGAGGCTATAAAATTCTTGGGTTTTGATGTTCCTACTTCCCCGCAATCTTGCTTCCCCAGCTGCCACTCCAATGACTGCCGACCAAGCTGAGACTCAATCAAATCACTCTGCCAAGAACCCCAAGGATTCTTATCATCTAGAGGAGGTTCTCTCCAACGATGACAAGAAAAGTGGCATGAACTACGATCGTGTGGATCCTGAAGTCGCCAAGTACGCAAGTGAAAAAGTCATTCCCATTGACGACGAAACCAATAAGAGGCTTAAACGTTTGATTGATCGACGGGTGCTGGTCATCATTGTCTTCACATACTTTTTACAAGCTTTGGATAAGGGAACCTTAGCCTTTTCGTCCATCATGAACTTGCCTAAGGACGCTGGTTTAGTGGGACAACAGGTAACTTTAACTATCACGTGCGATAATGATTGGAGTTGTTAGGGCTGAGCTAATCAATGTACCCATTTTCCACTGTATAACTAGTATGCCTGGCTAACAACATGTATCTACATCGCTATCTTGATTGTGGAATACCCGCTGAACTGGATCATTCAAAGAGTTCCTATCGGCAAATTTTTGTCCTTCAACATCATATGTTGGTCCATTGTCCTTGCCATGCACGCCCTATGCAAAAATTTTGTCAGTCTTCTGGTCGTTCGCACATTGCTTGGTATTTTTGAAGCAAGCTGTCAGCCCATCTTCATTGCACTTTCTAGTATGTGGTACAGGAGAGACGAGCAGGCTCAGATCGTCACATACTGGTATGTAATGAATGGGTTCCAACAGATAGTGGGCGGTCTTCTCGCCTATGCCTTTACAAACATCACGTCTGGTCCGTTGAAGTCTTGGCAAGCTCTCTTCTTAACATATGGGTCCTTTTCGTTCATTTGGGGTGTGATTGTCCTTTTCATCATGCCTGACAGTCCTATGAGAGCCAAATGTTATACTGAGGAAGACAAGAAGTTGATGATTGAGCGTGTTCGAAGTAATCAAACCGGTTTACAAAACCGGACATTCCGAAAAGAACAGTTCTTCGAAGCTTTCCGCGATCCTCAAGTCTGGGCTTACGGTCTCATCTCCTTCCTTACAACTGTCCCCACATCTGGTCTGGGAGCTTTTGCTAATATCATTATTACTGGATTTGGATTCACTGTCTTGCAAACTCAGTTGTTAGCCATGGTCTTGGGTTCATATATTATGATTGTATGTCTCTCTTCAATGTACCTGGCCAAGAGATACAATCAAACTTTGCTTATCATGACGGCATACTGTGTCCCGTAAGTTGCATATATTCACAATTTAATCATGATAGCACATACACTGACAATTCAATTCATTGTATTTATAGGAGCATTGTCTGTACCGTTGTCCTGATGACCGTTCAAAACACAAGCATGTCTACCAAGGTTGGCCTACTCCTAAGTTACTACCTGGTCTTGTCTTTCTGGGCTGCTTCTACTCTGTGTATGTCCCTACTGACTCGTAACGTTGGTGGACAAACCAAGAAGGCTACTGCCACCGCTATAAACTTTATCCTTTGGGCTACTGGAAATGCTATTGGTATGTAAAGGCGATATGCGCCGAAGTTGCGATACCAAATGCTATGACTTTGCTAACGACTGTTATCCAATAGGACCACAAGTTTTCCAGGCAGTGGACGCTCCTCGATATATCCGAGGATTCGGTGCCCATTTAGCATGCTATGGTGTATTGTTCGGCGTCATGTTGGGACTTCGTTTCTATTTCATCCATCAGAATGCTAAGAAGGCTAAGGTGCTTCAGGCTCAAGAAGAACAAAAGGATGTAGAACTGACTCACTCGTTCGATGACTTGACAGATATGCAGAATCCCAACTTTGTATATATTTATTAAATTTTTCGCCACTACTTGACTAAGATGAGCGAGCCAGCATCTAAAGCTGACCCAGTTCAATTAAGGAATAAATACGCGTTGTAATGAACTTTTATCACACCAGCGACCAATGAAACAGTGTCCGTGACTGTGCCCCCGGAGTGCATGTGTGTACCCAGAGTGCGTGTGTCAAATTCGTCAGCACTATGCTGAGCTCAAAGCTCGCTACAAAACGTGTATCCTGGTTGGCCAAGGTCATACTTCCCTTTAAAGAGGTTTGTTATGCTGCCTTTAAAATCCAAATGGTTCTCAATAATCAATATTAATAATGATTTTCCTAATTGTTTCCACTTAATTGAATGGGTACCACCATTAGGTCTCCCCCCAAAAAAATGGAAATGAAACATGTTGAAGAGAAAGCTATTGGTAAAATGAAAGATATGAAGAGCGTTACTAACAGTGTCCCTGATGGTAGAGAGGTTCTTTTTTTCAACTAATTTGCCAAAACGGCTCTTCAATAGCCGAGCACGGATGAAAATTATTGCGCTTATTGCATGCATGCGCGTCTAATTGGTGGCATGGCTGTGCAGTTTAGTTTGAAAAAAAAAAAAAAAGATCATCGACGTGGGTTACCTTATGAAATACTGCCCTATCCTACTTGACCAATTACGTTGGTTGCTTCATGTCGCTGAAAGGACAAAGTGAAGAGACCGTGTTGTAGAAAATGGACATGAGCCGATGACCGACAAGTATCGCTTACGGTGGCCAATCAAAATTGGAGGAATTACATTACCAGTTTTTTTTATTGGCGATGTTGAAAGACAGCGATACTTAGCGAAGCCTTTTTCTTAAAATTGGGGGGTTCGGTGAAACCCGATGCTCAAATTCTTTTCTTTTCAACTTTTTATCAAAGTCATTTTTCTTTCTTTCGCAGGACGTTAGACCAGCAATACGTAGAGCTACAAGCGACCATTCTCTTTAGCCATTATTAACTGGGACGATCCGTTTATCATGGATACGTCCAAACGAAACTCTACTACCAACATCGATATCGGCCAGTTGGATGCGTTGTCTGAGCTTCGCTTGACTGTCAGTCGACGACATTCGGATGTTGATCTTCCGGATTCGCCAATAACAGACGACGAACATTCCTCACCAACTACGCCCAAAAGCAGTGAAGCACCATACCATATGTCTGAAGCTGCTGTTGATGTTCAAAATAAACTTGGTTTAGAACGACAGTCAAAATTCAAGCGCGCAACAACCTTCCCTGTGGCAGGAGACAAGCCAGTGCGAAGTAACACTGCAGCTAGTTTGAAGCCATGCCATTCAAAGCTTTGCCGCTATTTTTGCTCTGAAGAGAATAGTTCGCTTTGTCCAAGCAAACAAACCGATCGACCCGAAACGCCAAATTCTTCCACACCCCCTCCCATGGCCGCCGCACCAAAAAATAAATCTTTCAAACGTTCACTTTTTTCATCTAAAAGCCGTCGACCTGTATCAGCCATCTTGACTCCCCAAAAGCCAAAGGATGAGAATCTTCACCATAGTCGAACACGCAGTGGCGGAGACGAATCCAGCATCATTGAGCCGACGCCATCCCTCGATCGGAGTAGCTCATCATCCTCTACGTTATCATCACACGGATCGTTCCATTCTGACCGTTTGATCAATGCTCTTGCAGCCGGTGATTTGTCCCCAGTAACGGATACCGACTCAGGCTCAGAGAGTACGCTATGGAGCGAAAGTAATGCATTTGCAACAGTTATCAATTCCGCACCGGTATCTGCGGCGTCGTCTCCTAAACTAAACCCTTTGGAAAGTCAGCGAAAAGGCTTTTTTGCTAAAAGAGCCAATACACAGCCTGTGATGACCATCGATGTCAGACCAGGAAAAGGAATTAAAGCTGCTCTTCGTAACAAGAGAGAAGCAGCTGTACTTAAACGAGAAACCAAAGCTATCAGCATATGGAGGACAAGTACCCTAGCTTTACTGGAGGCTGGACCTGACGAGCCCACCTTTGCGGAATTGAACAAGGTAAAACTTTAATATCTGTTTGCCCTTGGCATAACTAAATCTGACTAACAAAATGACACGAACGATCTAGTCACCGGAAAAAGTCGAAAAAGATGCACTCATGAGGCGGTTTATCATTTATGAGATATACACCACAGAAAAGTCTTACTTAAAGAACCTCAAGATTGTCAAAACGGTAGGTGCCTGTTCATTATCCATATTAGAGAAAATAGGTCAAGGGGTGGCTGCCATCTCCTTGATTACCAAGACTTTTTTATTCATGGATTACTTTATGTTAGAAATTCATGGACCCTATGCTCGAATCTGCCAAACTTGGAAGTCCTCTTGTACGATCACAAGACCTTCCCATATTGTTCGCTCATTTAGCTGATGCTATCAAGATATCAACTCAAATAATCGATCAGTTTGAAAAATACAAGGAAGAAAGTGGCATACTTTGGCGCAAGTGCCCCTTACGAGTTGGTCACATCTTCAAGGATTTAAATGACGACATGGGATGCTATGTGAAGTATGCCTTGGACTACCATTCATTTGAGAAAGTCCTCAAACGTGCTGTGCGCAACGTGGAATATCAAAAATTCAATCAGGTTTGTATCATTATAATTTTTTTAAAATGACATGGGGGGCTTTGCACTTTCCATCCACGCCACAATTATTTTTTTCTTGTACGCTTGAATCATGACTGATAGCCGCTTTGCGTTACCTATAGGATTCTATCAACAACTTGGAGACAAACCGCATGGGTCTTGCAGATTACTTGATTATGCCCATTCAGAGAGTCACCCGTTACGGATTGCTTCTAAAAGGTACAGTTGTTTTCTAGGGCTTCACATGCCCGTATCTACCGTCAACATTGAGGGAGCTTTGTTATTCACCCCCTTTTTCTTTTGGCAGATCTGAAGAAGCATACGTCGGTTGCGAACCCGGACTACGAGGATTTGGACGGTGCCATCAAGATGATAACTGGTTTAGCGATCGCGATGAACCATGCCCAGAAGAAAAACTGAACCAGTTCAACAAACAACCTCACTGGCTAGGTTGATATTGTACATAATGAATCTCAATCTACCAAGAACAGCAACAAAGAATAGTATAGCATCATAAACCCCCTTTCTCACCTACACACACCCATTAATGATCCTTTTCCTCGCTCATACTCCTAGCTATTGCATACCTTCCCAAGAACTTGGCTCATAATTTGTTTTTTTCTTAATCCCTTTCCGTTATTAAAACTTTAAAACTTCGGCAATGTTGGCGACAAAAAGTTATATTATGCCCTTAGATTGTTGGCTTTATTTTTTATTTTGATTGCTGTCACATAAGTATGGAAAAGACAAAGGTATAATGGGGGGTCATAATGCTCTTGCTCTTTTGTTTTCCTTGAAGGAAAAATAGAAACATTTCATCCATCTTGCGGTGAGCTTGGATTTACTTGGTACATAGGTTGGGGTCATGCAGGCCTCAGGGAATAAGTATAAAGGAAGGTTTTAACGCGACATTGCGTTTCAAGAAGGCGTACCGTATTTGGACTGACAAGGGAAAACAAATATGAATGAAGGCAACCCCTCTAGTTTGCAGTTGGCCAAACCTTGAGCTCCTTGTATCCATTGATAATCTCCTCCAACTTCTCCTTAGTGATGTAAGGTACTTCATAGGTGAACCCTGTCTCTCGCTCAATTAGCGTACCGTTTACACTGACAGGGTGAGAGTGCAGTAACTCCTCATCGACGTAGGGAGAAAGTGGCGATATGGCGATATTTGATTCCTTGAGCAGATCGGCCCAAGGTCCGAGATGCTTCTCGTTCACATCTTCAGTCACTGTTCCCAAGTTGAGCTAAATGGAATTAACTTGAGCCGTTAGCGTGCCAAGACATGTATAAAAATGTACGTAATCGTTCATTTAAAATGTTCAGTCCGATCTAAACGTCCGTTCCCCTACGATAGCGTACCTTTGCAAAGCTCGATATGAGAGAACTATGATAACCAGTCTTAATACCGAAGATAGTCTCTAAATGTTGATTAATGGTCTCTTGGTCTAAATAATAATAAAACACATGGGGCCACAATGCATGATGAGTAAAGGTGAAAACCCCACAATATTTGGTTCACAACTAACTAACCTGTGTCTTGCTTATCGGCAAGATTGAACAAAATCTTGCGGTCCTTTCTAGTAGCGATACCGTTCTCATCGTACCATTTCGCCAAATGCCAGCAGGCTCGCACAACATCGCGTATATGTACAGTATTTAATTTGAGGTCCTTATTCCATAGCAATTTCATTTCTTCATCCAATTTTTTGTAGACTCTTCCGATCACTAATCGAGTGGCTAAACAGGACCAACAAACATACATTACTTACACATCACCTTAACCATGCACTATTTTGTTTCCAACTTACTGATACCACTGGTGGCTCCAACACCATACACGACAGCAGGTCTGACAATGACCAGATTGAGACTGACGTAAAATAAAATCGGAGTGGGGATTAGCGCTTGCATCTCTAGCGTCTCCGATAGTACGGCGTGACATGATGGCGGCAAGCCAAATGTCACACTGTGTACCAACATAGACCAAACCCAGATTACGATTCGTTTTCCATGAAGTCTTACCCTTCCATGTTCTTCAATGTCTTGCAAACCTCCACTTTCTGCTTTGCAATTAAGGTCCAGGGTTTAAGTGGCGAACCTTCTGTGGAGGGTTCCTGTAAAAAAGAATCTTTAGCTCTTTCTTCGGAGATACATTACCAAGAAAATTTAGAATCGCATTGCGCAGAACCACCATTTATGGATGTGGAAGGCGTGCGCACTATGAAGAAAAAAAAAAAGGATTTTCTCTCCCTACCTTGTTAGAGTCATAGACTTCCGAAGTGGACATTTCCAAAAACACTTTGATATGGCGTTTGGCGGCTTCTTTGGCGCAGTTGACAGATAAATTATAGATGCGTTCTCGGTACACCTAAACAAAAATTTTTCGCAGGAAAACCATGTTAAGGGGGTGAATGGAGGCCTATATGCAAGACAAGGTATGGCTCTCTCACCTCCGAGACCTGAGAGTACTTTGTCTCAGCAGCGAAATTGAACACATAATCAAATTCTGTCCCATCTGAACGCGTATAACATTTTTCGATCGAGACTGGATAGATGAAATGAAATTGGGGTTGTTTACATCAGTCCAAGAATGTGGGCTTCGTATATGTCTCAATTCGCCATAGATTGCATACCAGGATTAATCAAGTTTGCCTGCATGATTTCAACGCTTGGATGATCGAACGCAGCTTTCACAGCAGGCGATAGGTAGGCTGTTTGTGGCAATGCTTTGTCGATACCGCGAATGCTGGATGCTAGCTTATTCTCAACCAAGTATTGAACAAAATTACGGCCTACGAAGCCCAGTGCTCCGAGAACTAATACTTTTGGTGCTGTCTCTACGGTCATTTGGAGAGGAGCCGATAGAGGAATAAAGAAGAGGGGAACTCAAAAAAAAATGGAAACCAGTGGGTTGGCAGCAAAATCCAAGATTTGTGGGCTCCAGCTGCCTTCCAAACACGTGCCAAGAGCGTGCTGGAGCTGGAAAATTTTCAAACACCCTCTTTATAATTAAAGTCCAGCTCGCCATTTGATTGGCTGACCCCTTGATTGTCGCCAAATACCGCGACGATTTTCTAGAGATTACACGAATCAATATCCAATTGCATATTGGGTAAAGCATAGATTTCGAAGCACCAAGCGATTTAAAAAAAGAAACAGCAATGGGGCCCAGCGGTCACTCATTAGAAAATGGCCAATGTCATAACCATCAGGAAACGATCAAAAGTCCTTCTGGCCCCAAAAATACTTGACACCCGCTCCTGCTTAACCCCTCTTTAAATATAGATAGATGGCCCATGATTCGCCTTCACTTTGTCTCTTATTATTATTATTATTATTTTTTTTGGGCCGTGTATCTCACAAAAGTTCCGCTCTTTTATTGTGTGTTGCCACAGAAAATTCCCCTTCAGTCCCGCCCGCCCTCTGCTTGCTTCTTCTTCACTATCACTCCACTTCCCCTACTTGGTAGTGTTGTTGTTGAGCGTTGACAAGCGTTTGAAAAGAGAAAAAGAAAGACTCGATTCTGTTGTAATACGATCGCCTCTTAGCCAGCTTTGGACTTTTTCATCACCGTGACGCGCTTCCCCTCTTTGGATTGAATGGTACGGTACCTTTCCATTTTTTGTTTATATTGCAAGAACGAGCCCAGTTTCTTTGCTTCCATCTTTCATCGCTTGCCACCATCTCAATACTCATCTATACCATTTTGACTTACTGAATAGAAGCTTGAAGTCCTTTTGCATTCTGTTCACTGTTAGAATCAAGATTGTTTCCCCCCACCGCCAGTTTTTCCGCCACTCTTGTTATTACCACTTTTCTTTTTTCTCTACTAGAAACTGGCTATACATAATATTTCTCTTCGCTACGTTATTGTGAAGAATACCTAAAACCCCCACTTATTTTCTTTACTTTTCCTACTCCTCACCCTCTCTGTTCGGTTGAGATATTCCCTAACCTTCACACGACACTCACAATACCAACCAACTAGATGGACCCCAACACGGCTGCATCGTATCAGCCACAGATCGACCGTTCTCGCTCGACTAACTCCAGACTGGGCGATGATAATTTGACGACAGGTATAAGGCCGCGACGACAGAAATCGTTGGTCAGACCTGAACGAGAGCGTATCGATCCAAATCATCGACAATTTCATTATCGACAACGTGCTACAGAACATCTTGGGGTGGAACAAGTGGCTGCAAGTTCAACCGGTAATATTCCTTTGCATTATCAAGAGGTTCCAGAACGAAGAGCGCAAAGACTACCTTCATTTCGACGTCAAGTACCTCCCGTCAGACGTGGAAAAAGTATCTTAGGCAGAGAAGAACCTCCCAAGGAAAAAATAAATGTCAAGCCTGCTGCTGCCAAACGAACACCAAGTCAACCGTCTGCAGGAGGTTCTGATGGTTCCGAAACAATCACTGGAAATGATAGTGCAGCGCCAGCCAACGCTGTTGTATTGGACGATCAAGCCAAAAGCAGATTGCCAGATATGTGGAATATCTATGTTCGAGCCCTGACGTGTTGTTTTCCTGGCAGCGTTCTTCGTTCATTCGGTACGTTACCAAACTCTTCCCTTTTCTAGAGAAAGCATGTGGATATGACCATTGTGTGTATGTGTATTGTTTTCCCGGGGAAACAATTCAAGGGGGGTGGGAGGGTCAATTAAGGGCTATTTTTTGAGCCTTGCCCTATGCCCATATTTTGATCTGGCCGTTATTGAATGGACGTCCTTTTTTTTTTTCACCAACTGAAAAAACTGAACTAACCCATTCTCTCCCTCGCCCACTCATAGGACTCAAGGATGAGCGTGCTCAGTATGCATGGCGTGAAAAGATCGGCCTTTTGTCCATTATTGCTATTATCATGGGATTTGTCGGTTTCCTTACTTTTGGATTTACGGAGGCTGTTTGCCCGACCCCTCCCTTGAGTTTTCATGCCGGATCAATCAATAATGGTTATCTCTTGATCAATGGATGGGCTTACCAATTATCATCCTGGCAAGATCATCCTGCCATTCCCGGCGTCACCAACGAAAGTACCAACCCACTTTATCCTCCTATCAATGCTGGTGGCATGGATGCCACCTTCCTGTTTCAGAATGTGAACCAACGCTGTCTCAACATTATTGTTCCTAAATCTGGTGCGCAAATTCACCAAGACGGAAACAAAGTACCGACATATTTCCCTTGCCGCATGTTCGACCCAAACAATACCATTGCTCCTGATGCGAACACTTACTTGAACTACTCAGGATGCCATTTGTCTTCCTCTGCACGTACCATGTACTACGACTTTTCAACTACCGGTGTACCCAACAATAAGAATGGTTTTGACAAAGCTGGACGTGTCTACTATAATTGGGAAGATGTCACTGCAGAAAAGGGGTTAATGGTTTACAATAGGTAAGGGAGAACTCATGATAACCAAATAGCCTACAAAATTTCTGAACTCTGCTTTATTATAGTGATGTGCTCAATCTCAATTTGCTGCAATCTCTCCCTCAGAACTACTTTAATGTCCCCACTGGAGGTTTAATTGCAGCCCTCTTGGCCAACTCTTCCGGTTATGTTGGAAGAGACATGACCAGACACATCTCTACGTTCAGAGGCTCAAACAATGACTGGAAACAGGAAGCCGATTGTCTTGCTGATATTATTACCGTCGGTATGCTGGATACGGAAAGTATCGGTTGTATTGCGTCCGACATTGTGCTTTATGTTTCTTTGGTCGTTATTCTCGGAGTCATCATTGTCAAGTTTGGTCTAGCTGTCATCTTTGGCTGGTTCCTCTCGTGGAAGCTGGGTAACTTCAACGAAGGCACATCCTATAAGGAGAGAATGAAACGTGCTGCAGAAATCGAAAATTGGACAGAGGGCATCTATCAACCTGCCGATGCTATCAAGCCAAAGAGCCCTTACTCTTCGTCCACTGCCGCCTCTCCCTATGGTGGATTGAATGCTCGTCGAAAAACCTTTTTGCCACAAACATCTCGTTTCACTCAACCTGAATTTGGCTCTAATCGATTCAATGCTATGGAACGCACCACCAGTACTACCTTTTGGAATTCAGGACCAGGTTCATCCAGGTAAGAAAAAAAACCACAAAAAAACAATGCATTCTATTTTTCTTATGGTTACGAACGGGCCATGAATGAACTGGGTCTAATCCTCTCACCCCCACACCATAGCCCTGGTCTCGGACCACTTTCTGGTTCTCGCAATTCTATGTTTGGATCGAATTTTGGAACTCCTCCTGCATCGCCTTCACTGCGTGGCATCAATGACACTTCTTCGTTTCATCGCCAGAGTCAGATCTACTCGCCTTCCCGACGATCATCCGTCTCATCTTCAGGCATGGGAAGCATTTCACAACAATCTACTTGTCCTTTCCCGCTTTCGAAGCATGTGATTCAACAACCCAAACCAGATTATATGCCGTTCAACTTTGCTTTGGCGCACACTATCTGCTTAGTCACTTGTTACTCTGAAGGAGAAGAAGGTATTCGAACCACTCTGGATTCCATTGCCACGACCGATTATCCCAACTCGCACAAGCTTATCTTGGTTGTCTGTGATGGTGTTATTACTGGTCATGGTAACGCCATGTCAACTCCGGATATTTGTGTATCCATGTTGCGTGATTGCATTGTTCCCAAGAATCAAGTACAACCTTATTCCTACATTGCCATTGCTGATGGATCCAAGCGACATAATATGGCCAAGATTTACGGTGGTTTCTACAAATATGACAACAACACCGTTGACCCCGCTCAACAACAGCGTGTACCCATGGTGGTCGTCGTCAAGTGCGGTACCCCCGAAGAAGCCAAAGAAAAGAAACCCGGTAATCGTGGCAAACGTGATTCTCAGATTGTTCTCATGTCTTTCATGCAAAAGGTTATGTTTGATGAACGCATGACTTTGATGGAGTACGAGTTCTTCAATACCATTTGGCGAATTACCGGGGTTAGCCCCGACAAGTACGAGATTTGTCTCATGGTGGACGCCGATACCAAGGTTTACCCCGACGCCCTTTCCAGATTAGTATCCTGTATGGTGAAGGATCCCGAAATCGCTGGTCTGTGCGGTGAAACGAAGATTGGTAACAAAACGGACAGTTGGGTCACTATGATTCAAGGTAAGAAAACACTGCCATGGCTATCTCAACTGAATCATGTGCAACATTTCACTAACGCATGGTTCAATCTTAGTGTTTGAATACTATATCTCTCACCATCAATCTAAGGCTTTCGAATCCATCTTTGGTGGTGTAACATGTTTGCCTGGTTGTTTCTGTATGTATCGTATCAAAGCTCCTAAGGGTCCTAATGGTTACTGGGTTCCTATCTTGGCCAACCCTGATATTGTCGAACATTATTCTGAAAACGTTGTGGATACGCTTCACAAGAAGAATTTGTTGCTTCTCGGAGAAGATCGTTACTTGTCCACTCTCATGTTGCGTACTTTCCCCAAGCGTAAGATGGTATTCGTTCCTCAGGCCGTCTGTAAAACCGTTGTTCCTGATACGTTTGCCGTTCTATTGTCACAACGTCGTCGATGGATTAACTCTACCATTCACAATTTGATGGAATTGGTTCTCGTGCGAGATCTTTGCGGTACCTTCTGTTTCTCTATGCAATTTGTTGTCTTCATGGAATTGGTCGGAACAGTGGCTCTCCCCGCTGCCATCTCTTTCACCCTTTACCTTATTATTCTTGCTATCATTGGAAAGCCGGCTATTATCCCACTTATTCTATTGGCCATTATTCTCGGTTTACCTGCTGTTTTAATCGTAATGACTAGTCGCAAGGTTGTCTACGTTGGATGGATGTTGGGTAAGTGAATGGGACTAAATCAGTCGCAATGGGATGAATTCCTTTTCTAAACGCACGCATTTTTCTTTTTCACAGTCTACCTCTTCTCTTTGCCCATTTGGAACTTTGTTCTACCCGCCTACGCTTTCTGGCACTTTGACGATTTCTCCTGGGGAGAAACACGTAAGGTGGCTGGTAGCGGAAAGGAAGAAAATCACGGTGATAAGCAAGGAGAATTCGATAGTAGCAAGATCACCATGAAGCGCTGGGGCGACTACGAAAAGGATCGCAAGGTCCGACTTGCAGCTGAAGCCGGACTCCCCCCTCCTAAATTCGCTGACCGGTCCTCACGCCTAGACATCTTTAGAGACACATCCCCTGCATCCAATACATATCACAAAGCCGGATCGACTGGTTCCAGCGACAGTGACTTACCATTTAATCAGAGCGAATACGTACCTGCTGGATACTCTGGTAGACGCCATAACCGAAACGGTTCAGTGGAACTGCTTAGACTACCATCACCTGGCCCTAACGCTCCAGCACAAACCAAAAAATCATTCCCAGAAGACCCATATGTGTAATAAAACCTCTCCCAAAGCTGTACCTTTGTCTTATATATCTTCCATTAAACCATTTTTCATTAAACCAATACCTCACCGTTATGAAAACGTGGGAAACTAATTCTGTTTTTTAATATGGTTGGTGGAAAAAGCCTACCATGAGGCAACCCCGCGCGCCATGATTGACAAGTTGACGTTTTTTGCGTGAGCACGCGCTTAAAAAAAAAGTCCCTGTAAACCTATGACATCAGCCAAGTGGTGCAAAATGATTGCCACTGTCAGGGCCGAGATAGTGCACTGTCGAGGATGTTTGCTATTGTGCTGCGGACATATCTTCCCGTTCCATTTTGAAGGAAAGAACGCACCACATTGCGCTTGTAGCCGACCATCTCCCGTCCGGTGCCGCCAACAAGCACTCATTTTCATGTTCAGTTACCTTGTCCCATTGAAATGAATTTCCTGCAAGCAATATGAATGGTCGAAAAATAAAGCTCCGCCGACATTTCCCATTCCACCACAAGAACACTTGATATTCAACAATTTGCTAATCGTCACCTTGCGACAATTTGTGAATCACAATTCAGAGCACAGTGTTACCGTTTACTGCAGTAGAGTACCCTTGATCAACCCTACCAAGCTGATATTAACCGACAATTCCCTGCTGTCAACCGTACTGTATATACCATCTTACATTCAAGGTAACTTAGTGTCACTTTACTTCCCATTACATTGCTAATGAGATGGTAGCAACTGCAAGACTAAAAATATGTGCTTTCCACTTTGTGGTGATTACTAGGGATAGTGTGGATTTTCCCGCAGACAAAGGCAACATCCATCCAATACATAGGCGACTCAAACCGCTGCTAATACGAACCTCTGCTCCAAATTTGTACATACCTCTCCAAATAATATACATCCATACGCGTGGATGATGGTAAGTTGACTCAACGATCAAGGCTTTCAAAAACGAACAGAGTTAGAATATTGACCATATGGATCTCTGACAGAAGGTGGAAAAAAGAGTCAAAATAGTTTCAACAAATGTCGCTCTCAAGACAAAGAAAAAACCAGCACCAACGGATCCGGCATGGCGAAAGTGGAAAGTGGAAATAGTATCGGAAGATCAGCAGCCATTATCCAATATTGTCGATCATATTGAATACATCTTGCACGAATCTTTCGAAACCCCTCGCATGGGTAAGTAAGAAAATGGGTTTACACTTATTCAGGGCAGGCAGATGAAATGAGAGAAAAGAAACGAGAAAAACAGAATGCCATGTTCGGTCAAATTTCTAACTAACTTTGGGGCCATTTGCGACTGCGCTGATGGTAGTACGCACAAGAGAACCGTACACACTGCAAGAGAAAGGATGGGGCGCGTTTGATCTAAGAATTATTTTCCACTTTGTCGATAATCTGGTAGCACCTCAATTGATGTGGTTTGATCTCAACTTTGCTCAGGAAGCGTATTCTGTGTCAGACACTTTGGTAAGTGGAAACGAGGGATTTTTTTCGGGGTGTCTGTGTGGGGGCGGTATATGGTCAAATACAACTTGCGTCTCTCCGTTCTTGGCCATTTCTTTTGAACACTTGTGTTTGCTAGCCTAAGAACTAGCGGAATGGCCTGAGCTGGGACACCCTGTGCAATTACAAACGAAAGTGTACATGCAACAAACTAACTTTTAAATACTGTTTTTGTAGACGTTTGAGAGCCCACCAGAGGAATTTCTGGCGTTGCTAAATATTACGTCAAATGGGGTTAACTCTGGGAATACATCAATATCACAGCCAGCAACGAAAAGAAAGCGACAGGATTCGAGTGATGAAAGTAGCGTAGCAAGTAGTGAAGATGCAAAACGAAGATCGTCCAGCTCTTCATCGGTGATCGACTGGGATATGGCCATCGCTTCACCACCTTCGGCTGCTGACAGCGACGGTGGCGATGAATATCAGCCCAAGCGAGTTCTGGCAGGTAAAACCACCAAGAAAGTGCCCAAGAACAACAAGAAGCCGGTCAAGCAGGTTGTGGAAGACGATGTATATACAGCTCAGGATACTGTGTCCTTACACACCGTACACCGAATGGTCGATGTGTCCCCCGAAACTCGGAAGGAATGGGGCGTTCCAGAGGTTAGTTTTGTGTGTGTGTGTATGCAGTTGGGTTGGTTTTGATTTAGTGTGGTGTTGAAAGTGTTTTGGGTTGACCTTTGGGGGAGGGCAGGATGGGATGGATTCCATTTTTAGGGAAGCTGAAAGAGACGACTTTTTTTGTTTTGCTTGGGATATCATTTCCATGAATGAGTGTACTAATCCAAGTAATCCATCTTCTTTTTAATGTTGTTTAGGACGTGGATATGTGCGAACTGGCGCGAGCGCTGACTATGTTGGATACCAACGAGCTACAAAAGTGCTATAGCATTCTTCAAAAGCGACAGTCATTGGAAGAGCACGTGAAGGGTGGTGAGTTAAAAAGGATCCCAGGGGGGGCGGAAGAATTGAATCCATGGCATGGATGAAAACAGAAAGTGTTACTGATCCCGCATGTCCTTTAGATGAATTTGTGTTTGATCTTTACGCCGTGGGGCCGGATGCACTCTCAAAATTATGGATCCTGACCACCAAGCATCGGCGAGCGTCAAGCTAACTGTCAAAATTCAGGTCAATGGGATGTGGAGAATTCATTGGATTTGGGACCATCAACGTTGTGGCGAAATAAGACGAGGCTGGGCTTTGACAGTCCAAGCAAGTTGATGGTTAGAAGGAAACAATATTTCAAATGTTGTTGTTTCAGAAAGCCCAAAGCATTATTTGTTATGAGAAGCACATTTTCTACACTTGCAAAGAAATACGATATATAATTATTAACAAAGCATAACAAAAAAACGAATCTTTATCTCTCTTATTCTTCTCCACTTCTTGAACCAATGTACATAAAAGATTTGCTCCAAGACAAGTAAAAGTGCACGTGTGTTGCTGGAAGTCCTGGTATGGCGTGGCACAGCGTCTGTTTATGGTAATGGTTAGCCAACGCCCAAAGTTGATGACTCTTCAAGAAAGGGGGGAAGAAGTTCGTCTCCAACCCAATAAATAGAGGTACCAGATCAACCAAGGACGACACGCTTCCCTTTTTTTTTTCTCTTGTCGAACAAGTCTCCTTCCTGTCGCCTCGACAGTGTATCACCTCTTTGTTGGTTACCTTCCCTAGTGATGTGATGTGAAGATTATCCACCCAAATAAGTCGCAACTCCGCGCGTTATCGCTCTTTATCAGAGGCGATATCGTCACTCCGTCAAGGTTTTTTACAAGTTGACAAAAGACTGAGGTTGAAAAACTACCCTTTGGCAGCTCATCTTCGTCAATGCTTATTTTTGAATCCCCGGGAACTATTATTTTCTGCTTCTACTTCCAATGATCCATGAAAAATGGTTCTTCGATTTCACTTGGGAAATGAGAACACGAGTAACCTCAAAGCACATGCTATCCCCCCGCCTTCGTTCCCGCAGTTCGACAAATATGGGCAGGTAACGCCAATTTGGAGAGTATTAGGCATCCCACTAATATTTTCTCATGCACTGCTCCTTCCTCACCTTCCATTGGAACCTGCCGCTCCTTTTACTAATTTCAGTTCATCCACCAACCTCTTTAAGGTGTCTGCTCCAAAATTGCAAAAGGTGCCATCTGATGATCAGGCCTTGTTTGGTTTATCACGCGCAATGCTCACTTCAAATGACTCCTGATAGGGCGTTCAATGTTACAACCACTTTGCTCAAAGAAGCATGGAGAATTGATCACACTTCGATTTTTTCCTTCTTGCGCTTCGTCGACCGGCCATCGTCACTGGTAAAAAAAAAAATTCAAAAAAAAATTCGTGGGAACTCCCCCACAACGCCAAAATGCACTGCGCTCCATCCAGAAAAAAAAAATATTCGTTGTGTGAGGGTGTTCCAAGGAAATTGAGCCTTAGCCAAATGATGTCCAAAACAATTTCAAAAGGGATATGGAGTATTCGTCTTGAAACCATCATAAAAAATAAGAACAAAAAACACGCAAATAGCAAAGCATTTGATACATTTTCCTTTCACTGAATTCAAATGTCCATTTCTCCAGTATAGCTTTTCGAAACAGCGAAATTCTTTTTAGTTTATTTTACTGCACATCACATTCTGTTTTTCTTTTTATTCCTTACCTTCCTACTTTGTCCTTTCTTAACCTAGTTTGTGTGATCCCCCAAGGCATCCAGGCTAAAATTTGGCCGTCGCCTCGGCCACTCTTGAGCCAGCTCTTTCCCAATACCGCGCGCGAATTTTCATATTAAAAAATCAAACATTTGGCAGACAAAACGACCCAGATCAGTAGATTAGGGAAGGGCTGACGTGAAAGGCAAACAGGCAGGATGGGGTATCCGGTAGATGCGGGGTAAATGATGTTGATCGGCTTGTAAGTTTTGCCAGTTCACGGCCACCACCGAGTCGTGTTGTGTGTATAATGATTTCCTGATCTGTAAAGCAATTTTTTGGCTAAACAGGTACCTGACCCCCATCCATCCATGTTGGTACACACCCTTATTCTTGAAGCTTAAAGCCTGAGTACGGCATTTTTGCCACTAGCTGCCAAAACTAATTATCCATTCGTCCCCCCGAATGTGTGTTTTTCTCTTGATTGGGATAATCTAGCGTGCAACTTTGATGAGGAGGAATAAAAACCGTTACGATGTTCCGGTTTTCCAATCTTGCTGGAGATTATATCATTTTCCTTTTCTCTTTCAACTCCTTCTTTATTCTTCTTTCTTCCGTTGTAAGCTTTTCATTCAAGCTATCCAAGAAGTCGTTGATTTGTAGACCTATTTGGTATCCTAATACAAAGGGAACAAGTGCCTTAGAAACAGAAAGAGTAGAAAACCCTACCTACCCGCCGCCCTGAAACCAGCGTCTCTTTTTTTTAGAAGAAAAAGGTGAGTCTAGAGGTACCTGATGAAAAAAAAGGGACCAATCTCAATGCTAATCCATGCCCCCCTTTATGGTTTCATTTCCTCTCTCTTTTTTATAGAACTGTACTGAAACTTAGCCTGATCTTAGCCCATTCACTTATTGGTTAATTGACAATGGGTAACGAAGTGGAGGAAAAATCCAAACAGCCTCAGGATGAGGAAAAGGTCGGAAACGTTCAGTTTGAAGAACAAGCCCATCATGAACACGAGGATGAAATCTCCCCTGAGCTTGAGGCTCTCATTCAAACTGACCCTTCCAAAGGTCTCTCTCCAAGTGAAGTTGAAGAACGATTGGCTCGCTTTGGCAAAAACGAGCTCCCTGAAAAGAAGAAGAACCCACTCTGGAAGTTCTTGGGTTACTTTACTGGTCCTATTTCATACCTGATTGAAATTGCTTGTATCATTGCCGCCGTCGTTGGTGACTGGATTGACTTTGGTATCATTTTGGCCCTACTGTTTATCAATGCTTTCATTGGTTTCTTCGAAGAAGCCAAGGCCGAATCCGCTTTGGATGCTCTCAGACAAACTTTGGCTCTCAAAACTCGCTCATGGCGCGATGGCCAGCTGGTAGAACTCGATGTCACTGACCTGGTTCCCGGTGATGTCATTGTACTTCGTCTTGGTGATATTGTCCCTGCTGATGCTCGTCTTCTTGGTATTGGTGTCACTGGTGAAGCCACCGAAGGAGATCTCCAAATTGATCAATCTGCTCTTACTGGTGAATCATTGCCTGTTAGCAAGAAGAAGGGTAATACTGTTTACTCTTCATCTATTGTAAAGCAGGGACAACAGCTTGCTGTTGTCACCAAGACTGGCGCCAATACCTTTATTGGTCGTGCTGCCAATTTGATCGCCATCACTGCTGATGAAGGTCACTTCCAAAAGATCATCGCCAAAATTGGTAACGTTCTTATCTGGTCCACTGTAGTCCTTGTCCTCATTGTCTTGATCTACCAATTGGTCAAGTTCCGAGGTACCGACGAGGGTAACTGGAAGGTCGTCTTGGAAAACTGCCTGGTATTGACTGTTGCTGCTATTCCCGTTGGTCTTCCTACCGTTATGTCCGTCACCATGGCTATTGGAGCCAAGCAACTGGCTGCCAAGAAGGTCATCGTCAAGCGCTTGACTGCCGTCGAAGAACTTGCTTCCGTCTCCGTTCTCTGCTCAGACAAGACTGGTACTCTCACCTTGAACGAATTGACTTTTGATGAACCCTACCTCAACGAAGGATTCACTGCTGATGACATTCTGCTTTACTCATACCTCGCTGCTGAACCTGGTGCCAATGACCCTATTGAATTGGCCGTCCGCCGTGCCGCTGAAGGCTCCTTGGAAGTCCTCAAGAACAGAACAAGTCAGCATGATGTTCCCGGATACAAGGTCACAAGCTTCTTGCCATTCAATCCCACTACTAAGATGACTCAAGCCACTGTTGCCAATTTGGAAACCAAGGACGTCTTCAAGGTTGCCAAGGGTGCTCCTCAAGTTATCATCAAGCTTGTCGGTGGTGACGATGATGCCGTTCGTGCCGTCAACGCTCTTGCTCGTCGTGGTCTTCGTGCTCTTGGTGTCGCCCGTACCATTCCTGGTCAACTCGAACAGTACCAATTGGTTGGCATGATCTCACTATTGGATCCTCCTCGTCCTGATTCTGGAAATACTATCCGCGAATGTAACAGCTTTGGCGTCGATGTCAAGATGGTCACTGGTGATCAGCTGATTATTGCCAAAGAAGTCGCTGCCCGTCTGGGTATGGGTCGTGTCATCTTGGATGCTAACCATCTTGTTGATCCCACCAAGAGTGAAGCCGAAGTCACTGAACATTGTGAACGTGCTGATGGTTTCGCTCAGGTCATTCCCGAACACAAGTACCGTGTTGTTGAACTACTCCAAAAGAAGGGTCTGCTTATTGGTATGACGGGTGATGGTGTCAATGACGCTCCAGCTCTCAAGAAAGCCAACGTTGGTATTGCTGTCCATGGTTGTACTGATGCTGCTCGCTCCGCTGCCGATATTGTCTTGCTTGCTCCTGGTTTGTCCACCATCATTGATGGTATTAAGACCTCTCGTGCTATCTTCCAACGTCTTCGTTCATATGCCTTGTACCGAATTACCTCTACCATCCACTTTTTGATGTTCATGTTCATCATTACTTTGGCTGAAGACTGGAACATGCCTGCTGTTCTTCTGATTATGATCTGCGTCTTGGTAAGTTGCTATGCTCTACATGCATGAACACGTGCCTTTATTAACCTGCTACTGCTTTTTCGATAGAACGATGCTGCTACCTTGGTTATTTCTGTTGATAACACTCAGATTTCAGATCGTCCGGATAAATGGAGAATTGGTCAGCTGTTGACACTCTCTGTCATTCTTGCTATCTTGTTGGCTGGTCTATCGTTTGCTCACTGGTTCATCGCCAACAATGTCTTCAAGGTTGAACCTGACGTTCTGCACTCCATCATGTACTTGCACATCAGTTCCGCTCCCCACTTTGTCATTTTCTCTACTCGTGTTCCTGGCTTCTGGTGGGAAAACATGCCCCATTGGATCTTTGCTACCTGCATCATTGCTACTCAAATCGTAGCTCTGTTCTTCTCTGTCTACGGTATCTTTGGTTCAAAGGAACATGTCGCACCTTGCGGCTGGCCTTGGGGTATCGCTGTCTTGGCCATCTCTCTCGTCTACTTTATGATTTTGGATGTGGTACGATATTATTTTAAGTTACTATGGAAAATATGGAAAGGGAATGGGGAGACCCAAAATGTAGAACCTTTTTCCTTTTTTCCAGGAACCATCAACTAATGTTCGTATTTATTCTAGGTCAAGGTCTATGTATTCCGAAACTGGGACTTTGCTTTGACAGCTCGTCTCTTCCCTACCCCTGCTCGCAAGAGAAAGCTTGCTGCTCGTTTGGATGAAAGACAAAAGCATCTGGCTATCAAGGCATCATGGCACAAGGTATACAAAGTTGCCGAAGCTTACCGCATCGCCACTGCTTTCCAGAAACTCGGAAAGGAGCAACATTTGCCTCAAGCCCCCACTACTGCCGAGGTTTAGTTACCAAGGTTAATCTTGTCTTATCCTTTTCATTTTCTTAAGTCTCTGTTGTATACGATGCCCAGCATTTAGCTGATATTTGGAATAAACCTACCAATCTATTGAAGTATGTATTTAAAACCGCTCCCCATGATGATGTTTGATTTTCACATGTTATTGAGCTTTAGTGAGCATGGCAAAGTAAGGTGCAATTTACCATTTATCGGTCAAATGCAAACGCTTTGGCACACTGACTGCTATCGCGCAGGCATCAGCTATCAGTCACACCGTCATGTCAAAACGATGATTGACCTCGATGATCCATACGAGAAAAGCCAATAGAAGACGGCTTGCCTTTTAGTCAGCTATGGAATGTTGTTCAGTTCTATGAGCGTGTGCGCTGTTATAAGGTGTGCCGGAGTCTTACCAGATTTTGGAATAAGCTATGAACACAAAAATTTCCTGCCATATGATAACGCAGGATAAGGAAATGATAATGGAATAACAATCATGCTGTCAAAAACGACTTAAATTCGAACATGTGAAGTAAATGTTATGATACGTCTTCTTGTTGGAAAAACCTATGATTGTGCTGGCTATCGGCACGCACGGATTACCAGGTAGCACGAGCTCCAAAGACGTTTAACACTCGCGGCGTCCAATCTGCCATTCAATTGTATTTTTATAGTGCTACATCGATAAGACCTGAGGTTTTTAAATGACAATAGAGCGAGTGTTTTGCTCATTACTTGATGCGATTACGACTGATTAGTAGAGACATGGTTGGTCCATCCATTTTCAGCTATTTTACCCAAAAGGATTTCCAAGGCTCGTAAAACAAAAACCGCTTTAAACAGGAAGCATGGCGATCATTGACGATTTTCACATGTTTACAGCCATCTACTGCACTTACCCTTTTTTTTTTTTTTGGCTGCTTATCTCGCAGGCCATTATATAAAACCGCATGGCTGGTTGGTTGGGCCCCGTTTTATATCAGTGTTTGGCTTGTTTATATTTCACAGGCTTTTTTTTCTCTCTCTTTTTTCCCCCTTCCTGTTAAATAGGAGCGCTTCTGCCTTTTGACAACATCTGCTTTTCTTCCTTCTCTCTTTTACTCGTCAAGTAGATCGTCTTGCGAAAGTACTTTTGCTCATATCATGACTCAACGTAAGAAGCACCATCATCATCAAAATGGTAAGTCATTAAATACATTGTTAAAGGTTCAAAAACCGCCCCAATCCATTTGGATCCATTGATAACGGCCTGGTTTCATAAAACTAAAATTCTATTCCCTTGCTTGTGTAGGCAATGGTCTTGCCCATAAGAAAGAGGTCGTCGAACAACAACGCAATGGCCACGTTAATGAATCGGAAAACGCACCAACCAGTTTTGTGACGCGTATGACATCCCTCCCTATTCTCAAGGACTCGATCACCACTGTCCATGATTACGCCAACAAGAGCAGTATCGGAAGATATGCCCTCAGTACCGCCGAGTCTACTTATGAATCCGCCAAGAAGTACTCGAGTCAACAGCCCTATGTTCAAAATGCTTATCAGACCTATGTTCAACCTCAGTTGGAGAAAGCCGATGCACTAGGCTGCAAGTCACTCGATTTCCTCGAAACCAAAGTCCCCTTAGTGACTAAGCCAACCAATGAAATCGTTGACACCATTAAAAAACCTTCTTATGCTTACATCGATGGCGTCAAGGTTAAAATTGACACGACCATCACTCAAGTTACTGCACCAGCTACTAATGCTGCCAAAGGCGTCAATCGACGTCTTAGTCTTGTCATTGACAATGTTGCAGCGACTGTTGACAAATATTTGCCACCTACAGAGCAGGTCGGCGCTTCTGAAGGCAAGGCTACCTCTGATAACAAGGACACCTCGGCTGAAGGTGAAAACCAGGCTGTCCGTGCTTACAAGTTGGCTGGTAGCGTTTCAACCCGACTTCGTGAACGTGTTCAGACCACCATCACCACAGCCAGTGCTCATGTCCCTCGTTCACGCCAAGATGTAGTCAACGAGACCAACTTTGTATTGCAGAGTGCCCAGGATCAAGTCCGTAACTTGAATGCGACTCTTATCCAATGGATCCATTTGTCCACTCAGGCTGCTCAGCAACGTATCCCCCCTTCCATTACTGAAGGTGTTCATAGCATGAGTGTTACCACCAACCAGCGCTTGAACGATATCACGCACCAACTGGCCACCCAACTTACTGGATTGGTTTCTTTTGTTCAAACTCATTCCCCCAGCCTTCCTCCTTTTCTTCAACAACGCCTTCAACCTATCTTTGACCTGGCCAGTAATGAGTACGAAATTGTCCGTGCTGAATACGAAAAGCCTGATTTGACCAATGTTCAAAAGGCAAAGAATATTGTTCAAGTTCTTCAAAATCAACTCCTTCCATTCCTTCAGAATTTGCAATCACACCTTCACCAGTACGCTGACTTGACCAGAAAGAACATTGCCAATGACCTTAGAACTCGCCTCGAGACCATTGGTGTTATCCAAACTCAATAACCGTTTTTCTCTCCCCAGCCTACTTTGATATCCCCCCACTCCCGCTATTATTACTCTTCTCTCCATATGTGCTCACTTTTTTCCTCAACTTCATTACTACATCGGTGATGCCTCCTATTCTCTTTCACATCCAAATTTTAACTTTTTTTTTTATACATCGATCTTCTTCACTCTGCTTGGTGTATGTCATTACATGTGATATTTTGTGCTCTAAAGGTTTGTTGGAAAAAACCAAATCTTTTGTCTGTATTCTTGTTTGACAAAACGCACAAAAAAAATGTTCGTATTGATAAAAGACGAATTAAAGTATATCTTGAGACACTTAACACTATAAAAGCATCTTATCCCTCACTGCATCTCTTGCGTTCTGATTTTTAAGTCTCGACTCGAAGACAATTTTCAAGTGACTTACGCTTCCACACTAATATACAGTTGGAACAAATTCGGATTTTTTTATTTTATTTTATGTTGCTCGGCGAACTCTATTGATCTTTTCTGTAAAAATCCATCCTCTATGACATTAGCCTCAGCAGATGAAACAAAAAAGACCGATTCTTTCACAAACTACAAGCGATATAAGGAGGGAGCGTTTAAAGGGCAGAGGCACCAGTGATGATATCAATCAAATCGTTGGTAATCTGTGCTTGACGACCACGGTTGTATGTGAGAGTGAGCTTTTGAATCATCTCACCAGCGTTCTTGGTGGCGTTCTCCATAGCAGTACGCTTAGCAGACATCTCAGCGGCGTGACCTTCAACAAGAGCCCAGAAGATGCTGTTGGCGAAGTTGAATTCTTGAAGATCCTCAAGAACATCATCTTCCATCTCATAGGAAGCAAACTTGGGAGAAGCCTTGATGGCCTCCTCAGAGTAGACAGGGATGGTGACAGCTTCGTAGGAGATGACAGAGTTGAAACGGTTGTAAACAACCTTGGCGTCGTCATATTCAATGTTGGCGCGCTTGATGGCATCAACAATGGCGGAGGCTTCAGCAAAAGTGGGGATATCCTTGCCAATCTGGTTGAAGGACAATCTGATGTTCTTGGCGAAGATACGTTGCAACTGAGCCTTGGGCTTGTCACCGAGGATGACAAGCTCGGAGGTAGAGTGCTGCTCCATGGCTCTACGGGTAGCCTTGGCAACGCTGGAGTGAATACCACCGCACAAACCACGATCAGAAGAGGCAGTGACGAACAAAGTCTTAGCATCTTCGCCAACCTTGGTCTCGGCGTTCTCGAAAAGAGCTAATCATTTTTGAAGCAGTTAGTACAACTGTTTCTGACCTGAGGTCGCAAGTTACTCAAGAGAATACTAACCACCGGAGGAAGAACCGAAAGCACGAGCGTTCTCCATAGCCTTTTGAGCCTTGGCAACCTTGGTTGAAGCAATCATCTTCATGGACTTGGTGATCTTTTCAATGTTTTGGACAGACTTCAAACGCTGTTGAACTAGATGGAAAAGGTCAGTTCAATGGACCGAGGGCAAATGTCGAAAGTTGTGAGTAAAGTGAATTCACTTACTTTCTTTAAGGGTGGCCATGTTACGGGCCTGAGTGGCATTGCTGAAAGGGAGGAAAAATGGTTGTAACAACGTTAGTTTCAGGTCATTCTTTTGAACAACGAATGGACTTTTTCGAAATGGCATTGACAAAGAGCACCATTGGTTGACGGATGTGCATCTATGTTATAGTCGTTGCGTCTACTACGCGAAAATTATAGTTCGTACAGATCGTTCGTGAATGCCAGGAGTCGCCAGACCATGGGTCAATGGGGGTTGTGTTGGGGTGTAAACAGTCCATGGGGGACCTTGTTTACACATTACAAAAAGCGGCATGCATGTTGATTGCTGCTATACTGTGCTGTTGTCGTCGGGAAGTCGCCTTAAATATATCAAAGTAACGTCGAAACTCACCTCAAGGGAGCTACAGCTGGGCGAACAGCGACGCGAGTAGCAGCGAACATGTTGATGACTTCAAGAAGGAAAATCCAACACACCAACAAAATTTCTTGTTTGCACTACGGCCCCTCGCAGCGCAAAAATTTTGATGATGTCACGCTTTTTTTGTCTGCCGTTGTGCTTCTGAGCTTCAATTTGCCACAAAGAGGTCCATTAACAATTTTCCTGCCTACAATTTGACCGGACCAACAATGACTTCAAAAGATCCTAATGAACCATCCATCAAGGAAGCTCTCAAGGTTAGAGTCCAGTACATGTTATTGAACATCAAAAGCTTACTCCAAATAACGCTAAAACCTCAAAATTCTTTGATAGACCGTCAAGATCGAAGATCTTAAGAATATCCCTCAGATTCCTTGTGCTAGAAATAGCTTGTTGTACGGTATTGGTAAGTAGCGCGTCAAAACAGTGCATGAGATTTACCCTGAAATGATATCTTATGGTGTTTGTGTTAGGCGGAGGAGCTGGATTTGGTGCTATAAGGTTTCTTGCAAGGCGCTCAGTCCCATCCGCCGCCAATTGGGCTGTTGGTTCCTTTTGTGCTATAGCAACAATCAGCTTTGAGATGTGCCAAATGGACCGTAGGAATACAGTGACCAAGCTTAAAACCAAAATTAATGAAATCAAGACCCGAGAAAGATCACAGATTGTCGAGGAACGAGATAGATCAGGCGCTCTTAGTGCGGTCATTGAGTTACCAGAGCATTTGAAGAATTTCAATGAAAAGAAAGACGAATAGTGTTTGCTCAGTCATAACTTGTCATGTAAATAGAACATCTAGAGACCATAATAAAATCCACCACAATAGACAATGCACGAACGATGTGCCTTAATTCTTCTTTGGAGGAAAAGTAATCGTCCTTGTCGGACACTAGAAAATGACACTTCAATTTCTGCAGACACTCGTTAACCTTTTCACCACTACGAACAAAAAGCATTTCCACGTTGCCATTGAATTGAGGGCTACCAAGAAAGTTAAACATGATACGCTATGATTTACCATCAGTTGCCATCGAGAACGTCGCCACTTCGAGCGTTGTTAAGTTGGGTAGGTCTAATGTATGTTTGTCTAAATGATGAATGAATGCAGTAAAGGTGATTGATGCTTCCAACGAGACAGTTAGCCTATCAATTGACTGTAAGCGAGCAAATTCTTCCGATCTCTCCTTGATCTCCAATGGCTTACCGGTCGACAGGCAAAGCACACCAGAGAGTGAACTCTCCACCTTGAATGAAGATGAATTACAGTCACACAGCTCAACCTCATCCTATTATGCCTCTGGAGTAAACATCGGCTCAAATTCAGATAATATGCTGTTAGTAGCTGCAATACGTTCAACATGTTCGAACAATGTTAAAACAAGAATGAAAGCCCTGAAATGCCTGTTCAAGATTGCAACCCGTCACCGATCAAATTTGCCGTATTTTGTGGTATAATTTTGTAGCTAAATGCCGACCTTAATGAATTGATAGCTAATCTTTCATTGTAGGATTCATTCTTCGACCTATGCTTCCATCGTTTTAATGATACGTCAATTCTTATACGCAAAATGGTATTGAATCTACTGATGAAGGCACCGATTTCCACTAATCTGAAAACGACTGAAACCCTTGATGTTGCGATTGAGCGTTCAAAGGTACAGTCCATTTCTGAAACAGTCCATTAAGCAAATATATTTACCATTCTATTTATTTAGGATGTCGGCTCTGCTGTTCGAAAGAAATCTGTTCAGCTGCTATCAAAGTTATATACATATAGCGAAAATCAAACATCCCGAGTCAAAATCCTGAGTGCAATAATGATGGCCACAGTGGACCTTGAACAGGCCGTGAGTAATGCTGCAGTAAAAGCAGCGAGGGACTTCTTATTTGGAGATGACTTCTGTCAAATGGTCGCTATAGAAAGGGCGGAATTACTGCTGTTGACAACGGAGTCCTTGTACAATGGTGGCCATGTCGAAATCATGAGACAGCTCTATGTTCAGGTAATATAATTAGGGAATGCAATTCAACATCATTTATTATAGAACTCACGGATTGATTGCAAGTGCAAAGACGGCTTGGTCCCATCATCCAGTGAAATTCATCTGGCACGAGATTTAGCATCGACTTTATTACACCAATATATTGCCACAGACACACCTGGAAACCCTAATGGCAATCTATTCAATATTCTCGGCTACATCATAAGTGATATTATCAAAATCCAACCTGAAGCTATCACCATCGCAGACATTCATTTGATGTCTTCCAGTGTAGATACTTGCGAGGAGGTTAGTAGGCTTCACACTATGCGCCAAATTAGATAACTTGTTTAGTTAATCATCCGTGATAGAAGAAGACTTTCTGCATACTGACTATACTGGAGGCTGTAAGCTGGAAGAAGTTCTTGCAACACAAGAGCATTATGGAGGAACTTAAACGGTTGATTTCCAACATGATTCGGAAGCCACTGTCATACAGGGTAATTACATTAGATTGCCACCCCTATCTTCTCATGATTATTAAATTCTTTTCATTGCAGGCTTTAGAAAAGTCTGTCAACTGTTTATGTTTAATTGACAGTAGCAAGTCAATCAAAGTTTCAAAAACTGCATTAAGTGAGTTATTACTTTGCATTTACGGAATCACAATCAATGTCTAATATAAATTACTTTCAGCTAAACTGATTCATCTCGTGCACGGCAAGGAAATTTCGATGCATGCTCATGATATCGTCATTCTGTCTGTAACATCAGCAATATGTGCCTGCAACTCCTATAGACGAGAAAGCGGAGGTGAAAGAAAACGTATGTGAGATTAATTATTGAGAGAGTTCTTACTTTTAAATGAATTGGTAGCTGATAGGTTTGTAGACGAAGAATCCAACGTGAGGAATATGATATTTCAAATTGAAGTATTCTATTGCAAGCTTAAATTTGCCTCATTATCGTCAGATACATCTTTTAAATGTTGTCAAGGAAATGCTTTATGTTGTTCGCTGGTCAATTCGAAATGAATCAAGTCAGAGAGATATCGACATAATTGGAAAATCCGCTATTCGCTGTTTAGGTTGCTCATACATTCTATCAGATTACTTGTACGCCTACTTGCTGACACAAAAATTATAGGCATTCTTCTTTACGCCAGACCTGATTTATTAACAAGTCAGCCCATTCTGCAGCTGTTCGATAACATGATTAACACAGCCAGTAATGAGCTCAAAATTGAGTTGTTGTATGTACTTAAGAAACTTCTGCTAAAGGAATATGAGAACGACAATGAGGAATTACAGCAAACTGAACACTTCACCAAATGGAGCGCACCAGCCCTAGAAAATAGCAAACACAAGTAAGAAACAATATTTTGTTATTGCTGCAAGTCTTCAAGCTCACAGGAATTTGCTTTGTAGTTCTGTTTCTGCCATTGTCCAAGCGCATTTCAAAAATATTACAGATTTAGTCCTGGTCAACGACATCTATATGCAAACAGCTGTAGTGAGCGTCATGACAGAAATCGTAAAACAGGGGATAGTTCCACCGTCAATGGCAAGTATTCATTTGATTGAGAATCACCATCTGTCCTCGAGGGCAAAGAAGTTAATGTCAAAGGGTCCTTTATTAGTGTCTTCCATCTATTGTACCCCTCAGCACAAGTACATTCGTACCAATTTCAAGAAGGTCCTCCTGTCTCCTAGAATATTTGTTAGCACGGAACGCAAGTTTGCTACACAACAGAGAGACTGAAATAATCAAGTTGATTTGTAACTATCATGCAAAAATGAGATATTTGCCGTTGAAGCCAGGTAAGCTGACAGAAAAAAGGCTGAATTCAAAGTTTCTCTCGAAAAGACTCAATCCATTACCACATATAGAGAAACAAAAATCAGACCGCTCTCACTTTGACCATATCGTATCCTATTATCGTAAGAGTAGAAATGGTTTTCATAGGTTTATGAATGCTATGATATGCCTATTTGACTGGAGTGAACAGTATCATTCTGACTATAGCGAGAAACTAGTAAGTTTTCTTTCCATTTGTTGATTACTCATTGTCACAAGTGGTGATAATTTTTCATACCAACGACAGCATCATCTTCATCAATGCATCTATTTGGCCAACAGTGTCATTAGTATTGAGTACATAAGAGTCGAAGAGATAAAATCAGTCCTCGCTTTTACTGAACAAAGAATTTGTGAACTGGAGACGGAAATTGCCATCGAGACCACGATTGTATTCGACGACGAAGAGTCGGTCAAATTTTTTAATATCAAAACGATGGGCCTTTTGTTGAAAATCATCCGAAGCTCCTTACAGCTCAATCCCTTGGTAGAAAAAAGCAATGCCTCTGTCAAGGAACATCAGTTATATGACCACAAGCACATTTCAACATCGCCGCAAGACTTGATGAAGGTTGTACTCGCTGACGTGGAAGATGCATGCAATGGGAGATGGTGCCAAGAACTGTTTGATCGTGCAATGTCTTTATATAGTAGTAACGCTATAGGGGATGGTAGTAAACCACATAAAGGCCATCCAATCTCCTCATTGAGTAGCTTACAAGGGCGCAAAGGACTCGAAAGGCGGTGCAAAAAACGACGCATGTGAAACAGAATAAATAGCTGCAGTAGACTTTCGCATTATATTGCCCAGTATTGATATTCATTGCTGTAGCCCTTCTCAGTACTTTTTATGTAAATATTGCGTGATATAATGAATTGAAAGATGGGAATGAAAGGCCAGCAAACAAGGATAGAAATATATACATAAAAAACAACGATGAAGAGATGCATGGTTTTCAATTATCCAGCGTAAGCCATTACGTTTTTGAATGGCAAATTATTACTGCTGAAGCTAGCTGACATTTGCAATATATCTTTTGTGCCTCTGCTTTCCAAGTCTGCATACAGTTGTTCTATGTCGGAATATTTTTCCTTTGACAACAGGGCTGCAGCTATTCCAGCAACATGCGGGTTGGCCATACTAGTTCCGTCCAATTTCATGGTAGCACTGTTGTCACCCATCCAAGCGCTTATGATGCCTGACCCTGGAGCGTACATACGAACACACTCGCCAACAGAAGAATAGTAAGCAATGATATCCTTTTCGTCAGTTGCTCCAACAGTGAAGACATGGCTACTGGCGGCCGGGAGGTACTTGCATGCATCGTCTCCAGTGTTACCGGCAGATACGAACATTGGGACATTGTGATTCTTGGCTGTTTCTTTGATGGCATCTTCCACTAATTGTGACTTTGGTCCGCTTAAGGACAAGTTGATGACCGATTTACCAGGAGTAGCATGCGAAGCAACGTAAGCTAGAGCCTTCAATAATCCCGCAGTGGTTCCATCCCCATGCTTGTCCAAGATTTTGACTGACTTGATCGTAGCTTTTTTGGCGACACCATATGTTTTACCAGCAATAGTACCCGCAACATGCGTACCTGTTTGAAAATGTATAAGTATGAATGAACCAAAATTTTAAATAACATGAGCGCTTATAAGCGAAAGTCTACTGTACCATGTCCAGCATAATCGTCGTCGTCTTCATTGGAGACAAAATTGGCAGCACTGGAGGCTCTTCCTTCAAAGTCCTCATGGCTAGCATGGATGCCAGAATCGAGAACGTATACCGTGACTCCCTCACTTTTTGGTTTGATGGAAATGTTTTAGAGCGATGACTTTCATGTTATATCAAAGAAAATGCCAAGACTTACCCATTGCTATTGTCCGCCTCATATTCCTTCAAGTCTGTGTTCTCTCGATGGAAGACACGAGCTAAGCCCCAGCTTTGAGTTTGATAATGTTCTACACTTCGCCTTCTCAGATCGGGACGTTGTACCGGTGGTAGCGCTCGCACAGCCTTGTAGATTTGATTGTGTTCGACATACTCAATGTCATTGCGTTGACCTAGGTATTGAGCAAATCTTTCGTGGAAAACACCAGAAACAGCATGGAATTCTTTGCTCAAATCAATCATGGAGAGAGATGCGGTATCGAAGCTGGAGCTCACAATGTGATCTTCCATAACAGCCCCAGCAACAAACTCCTTGAATTGGGTCGTAAAGTATCGGGCAGCTAACAAAAAGTATGGTTAAAATTATCAAATGGGTGGTTACTGTAGCTTCTGAAATCAAGTTGTAGCTTACCAGCTTCCTGATTGAGGTTTGCTTGACCTTTGAACTTAATGATGTGGGTCGGTTCGCGGGTGACCAGCTGAGCTTGAGCATGCATCGCAACCAATGACAAGAGGCCTATTACACCTACGAATCTCATTTCTATATGTAAAGATTGCGAGGTAGAGTGGAAAGAAAAAAGATAATCCAAATCTCGAGGGGTGAAATGGCTCCTCTTAATACTCTGTCGTCTTTATGGTGAAACAAGCGTAAAGTCGCAGCGGAAGATTAACTCCTTGATGAATTCGACGCGCCAGGACAAGAGACTGTCTCGCAATTAGAAGCAAACCTTCGGCGGTCCCTGAGAAGTACCATGCAGGCACTAAGTTTATAGCAAGAAACATAATGTAAGATCCAAAAACAATATGAATGATAAGAAAATCAATGACTTTCCTTGCGTCCATCACACTCGAAACTCACAATTATTCTATTGTCTGGCTTTCAAATTTCACACGCCATTTTCTTTTAGGTATTGCATTTTAAACCATCTCGCTGAAAAGAAGAAGGTTCAATATATAATTATCGAGGAGAGTGGAGAGAGCTACAAATGAGCTATGAAGGTCACACAAATGGACATAGTTGGCATAATTCATATTAGACAACCTGCCCAAAAATGTGCTAACCAGAAAATGTGCTTCTAATGCTTTAGGTCCATTTGATAGTCAGAATCTCCTGGGTTAAATTATGGTGGGGACGAAATTCGCCGGGACGAAAGTTGCAACGACGATAAAAAAGGTACGACCACAGGTCGTCGAGATTAGAATCACGCAAAAACGTCTGAAGTCTACTGTCCATATTGAGCCAAATGCAACAGCGTGATATCATATTTCGGTTTACTGCGAATCACGACGCATCGGTACCTTATCGCATCGTAGAATATTTTCATTTGGCAATGTTGAAACCCCCATCTTCCATTCAATTACCACTTTAAAGGATATGTCATAATGGATAGCTTGCTTTATACAGTTTATTCGGTCAGAACTATAGTCTGTTTTCACAGGTAGCTGTTCTCAAGAAATTATAACACCGTCTGGAATGATCTTAATATTAGTGCTCTGGTAACACAGGGTTGGTAGGGTTGGATGTTCTTTCGATTTTGGTGGTCTGATGAATATGGGAGATACACGCGCAGAAAGCAAATGGTTCAATTAGTTAAGAGGGATAAAACGCCGCTTGACACGTCAGACGAGCGTGTTCCGATACGTACCTCCCGATATTTGGCAAGATAGATTTTCAATGCTTCAGCATAGTTCTCAAATCCAAGAGACTGCATAGCCCAAAGAATATCCTCTCCGTTGATCGTCTTTCGTTTTTCCTGCTGACATCGGTCACTTGCTTCGCTGGTGATAAATGATATGAACTCAGAGACGCACTCTTGGACACATTCTTTGGCTTCTTTAGCGATTTTGGCGTTTTCTGGCAGCGTCTTCTTCATGATACGCGCAACACTATAATAGAAGAGCACAGGGTCGTGTTTAATAGAATGGAATCGTGTTCTTAGGTTTTTCATTCTTTCCCGCACTAATGCCGCTTGTCGATCAGAAACAGTGTTCGATAGCTATTCTTGTAGGTACTAGACTTCATCCGATATACTTACTTCGCAATTGGAAGGAAGCGGTCCTGCTCTTTGAGATCTAGATCATTTTCATCACCAGAAGGATTTCCAGAACCTGACATGATCACTGCAACAAAATTGCGTCGAAGTTCAGACCGACCGCATAAAGGGCATGCTGTGGTGCAGATCAATTCTTCATGAGGTCATCAGATCATAAAATTTAATTCTGTCGTAATATGTCACGTGTATACTTCCTTTTGGAACTTCGTAGTGATAATTACTTCCATTATCGCGAAAGTCACCAGCTTTTTGTAAGGTTGCTCAAACAATTTTTGGACCAAGAACTAGACAAAATACATATTTTATCGTCGTAGGGATGATATTAAATCGTTGTCTATTCAGCTCCTCCCTTTTCAAATGAATTTGAAAATAAAGCTATGACTGCTATGGAGAAGTTCGTATTATTTCAAAAGAAACAAAAGTACAACTTATCGAAACTTAAATTAACCCCGACCACACAGCTCCAAACATTATGAATATATTTTTCTTTATTTGTGTTCTTTTATTGATTATATTGTGAAAATTTGAAAACCAAATGTCACCGTGGACGCTTAGATTTGGATAATGCTCTAATTTCAATTTCATTATCTACTGTCGTGCCAAGTACTCCTTAATATATTCAATCATTTCGGATCGCTTGACAGTTGCGCCACCAGATTGTGATGGATCCTTGGACCTCATATCCTTGATCTTGACTTCACCTTTAGCAAGCTCATCCTCACCGATGATGACACAAAGGGGTATTTGATCCTTGTCGCACATTTCGAATTGCTTGAGAAGCTTAGGCTTGACCTTAAACATGTATGATGCCTTGACATCGGCGTCCCAAAGCTCTCTTGCAATTTGCATACGTTCAGGGAGGAGACCAGACATGGAGGCAACCAAGACCTGAACCTCATTACTCTTGATATCTTCCAACTTTTGCTTCGCAAGAAGAATGGAGAACACTCGTTCAACACCAATGGAGATACCGACGCATGGAATCTTCAAGTTTGGCTCTCCCTTCTTGTTGGTACCTGAGAACATACCGACAAGCTCATCATATCTTCCACCAGCAGCAATGGATCCAACACCGACAGTAGATTCGTCAACTTCATCGCCTCCCTTCTTAATGGAGGGCCGTTGGCCTTCTGCGAGTTCTACAAGCAAGAATAATTCGTCAGTATCACTTGTTGCAGGAACAAAGAGGCTGAAATATATACGTACTTGGTGGAGCTGACTTGTCAGTAACTGCTTCATAGATAATACCAGTGTAGTAATCTAAGCCTCTTGCCAAACTCAAGTCAAAAGACATCTAGAAAAACCCATATTAGTTAGCGTACATCCATACCATGCTCCAACCTTCACAATTTGTCTTACTCTATGATCGACCTGGAAAGCTTCCAGGTAGCTGTACAGAAGCTTCATATCGTCGAGACCCTTCAAGGCACTAGCATTTGCAGTAAGCTTTTCGTTCTTGTAAAGAATATCCAAGAGATCCTTTCCACCCTTCAGCTTCACGAATTCACCAATCTGGTCAGCGGATTCGGGAGCAAGACCCTTGTCTTGAACCATTTCCTTACGGACATCCTCCCAAGGGAGCTATCAGAGATGAAAAGTTAGAACATGCTGCAAGTTTTGCGAGATACGCAGAAATACAAACCTTGTCAAGCTTGTCGACAGCAGATGAGATGGGTCTGATCTTTTCAGCTGGAACTCCGCAGACTTCGAAGATACCATCAAGGATCTTTCTGTGGTTCAACTGAAGTTCATACAAGTTAAGTATGCGTACACTTATAACAATGAGCAACATCAGCAGAATATGAGGAAACTACGTACCTTAACAGTGAATTCACCGACATCGAGAGCGGTTAAAGCCTCAACAACAATACGAAGAATTTCGGCATCGGGAATCATAGGGTCGTAGACACCAGCAATGTCAAAATCCTTTTATATGATAGTTAGCACATGGAGAAATGTTAAGTTTTACTCAGAGAACCAAAAAAAAAAAAAGATAATAACTTACGCATTGATAGAATTCGCGCATTCTTCCTTTGGTCATAGCAGGCTGATCGCGTCGATAGACCTTGGCAATGTGGTATCGCTTGAAATTTTGGTATTCCTTGCCGTTCATAGCCAAGAAGCGAGCAAAAGGAACCTATTAAGATACGTTAGACGTTCAGCACAACACCTCTCCAATTACATTACAAGATAAAGAAAACATACGGTCAAATCATAACGAAGGGAGCATTCTTCGCCACCCTGGTCTTTCAGATCGTAGATCAACTTGCTGTCTTCGCCATACTTTCCGGTGAGAACTTCCTTCAGTTCAAAAACAGGAGTGTCGATGGTAACAGCGCCGTGTTTCTTGAAAACTGTAGTGATGGTGGAGAACACTTTTTCTCGGATAGCCATCTCCTTGTCGTTATAATCTTTGGTACCCTGTTAGTGCAGTGACTGTGAGTCGAATGGGTAAAAAATCATTTTACACGTTGTTTTTTTTTCATACCTTGGCAACCTTGAGGGTGAAAGAGTTCTTAGCAACCTTCTCCTTGGATTTCTTGGAGGCGTCTGCAGCGGCTGGTGTGCCGTCCATGGCAGCAAGCTGGGCTTTCAAATCTTTGAGGATGGCAACTTCAGCATCAATGACAGATTTTTCTGCCTTTTCAGTCTTCAATTGACGAATCTTGTTGCCCTGTTCTTGGACAGATTTATCTAAAGCTTCTCTAGGATCAGCCATAATGATTGGTTCAGAATTTCGAGGAAATCAACTTGAAGGCACCACCTAAATTTTCTACCAGTTTTATCGGGACATTCTAACTCCGCGCAGATAATTGACACATCTTAGTGGCTTAGGTTGCCCTTTGTTCCTTGACTCATAAATGCTAAAAATTGTTACTCGATCCTCGATTAGCTTGGCCGCAGCTCGTTCCAGACAGGCATTGGCCGGGTCTTTCACTGCCGGAAGCATCAAGGTATTGTATTGTTCATATGTATTGCGTTTTACATAGAGTCATTGAATGAAACTAACTTGGTCATGACGACTTTCAGAGTGCTTCAGCCCTGGTCCAAAAGTCTTTGGTTGAAGCCGCAACCATTCCACTAGGATCCAAATTTGGATGGCAGAGAGCAGGCTACTCCACGGATGTTATCAATGTAAGTATATAATGACTCAAGTTGTACGTTGACAGCTTATTGATGGCCCGCTCAATTTGCAGGAAAAGGAGGATCTCATTGAGGAAAACGAGGTTGTAACTGGAAAGGAAGAAGTGCATGAGTTCAAAACCGAAACAAAGAAGCTACTTAGTATTGTCGCCAACTCTTTGTATTCCGAAAAGGAGGTGAGTGATGTCCTGTTTATTAGTATTACGTGCTGACAGATAAACTAACTGAGATGCTTGTTTTGGTAGATCTTTGTTCGGTAAGCGAGGCAACATACATCATACAGAGTTAAACCACAATATATGTGAAATTGACATTTATTTCTCTAGTGAGCTTGTATCTAACGCAGCCGATGCCTTGGAGAAGCTTCGTCACAGCCAGATGATGGATCAAGGATTGGATTCCGGAAAGCCTTTGGAAATCCACATCTCTGTTGACCAGAGCAAAAAGCAATTTATCATCCAGGTATGTTGTGCTTGGCTTGGAAATGCATTCAATTGACATCTATAATGACCTCGTCAATAGGATTATGGTATCGGTATGACGGAAGAGGAAATTAATGACAATTTGGGAACCATTGCCCGCTCTGGATCTAAGGCTTTCCTCGAAAAGCTTGACAAGGATGGAAGCGGATCCAAGGAAAACATCATTGGACAATTTGGTGTTGGTTTCTATTCTACTGTAAGTGGTGGTCGTTTTTGTTCGTAACACAATTTGGTACCTTATATCTAATCTCGTGCAACAGTTCATGGTTGGTAACAAGATCAAGGTTTATACTCGCTCTGCCAAACCTGACTCCAAAGGCTACTGCTGGACAACTGATGGACAAGGTTCGTACTCACTTGCAGAGGCCGATAATGTCGCTGTCGGTACGAAAATTGTCATCGAACTTCGTGACGATTGCAAGCAGTTTTCTTCCAAAATCGAAGTTGATTCTATCATCAAGAAGTATTCCAAGTATGTACTTCGACTCCCTGACTTCTCATCCTCATGCGCTATAATTACTGACAATTTTTTTTTGTTACATCTAGCTTTGTAGGCTTCCCTATTTACCTCAACGGCGGAAAGGTCAATACTGTCGAGCCGTTGTGGACCAAGGAAAAGAACAGCGTGACCGCTGATCAACATAAGGAGTTTTATCGATTCATTGCCAGTGCTTGGGATGAGCCACAATATACTCTTCATTACAAGACTGACGCTCCCATCACCATTTCTTCTATTCTCTATGTTCCTGAGAGACATATGGAAATCATTGGTCAGCGTCAGGAGCCTGGTGTGTCACTTTACTCTCGCAAGGTATTGATTCAACCCAAGTCTAAGGGACTTTTGCCCGACTGGCTTCGATTTGTCAAGGGTGTCGTCGATTCTGAGGATATCCCCTTGAACGTCTCTCGCGAGTTGCTTCAAGATAATATCCTTTCCCGACTTCGTACTGTTATGACTTCTCGTGTCATCAAGTGGCTGGAAAGCGAAGCCAAGCGTGATACCAAGCGCTACAACGATTTCTTCTTGGACTTTGGTCAATTCATCAAGGAAGGAGTATGCACTGACGCCATGTATAAGAAGGATATTGCCAAGCTTCTCCGATTCGAAACTTCAGCTACCAAGGACAATGAAATGATCAGTCTGAAGGAGTATGCTGATCGCAAGAAGGAGGATCAAAAGCGCATTTACTACTTGCTGACACCTAAGCGCAAGTTTGCGGAAGAAAGTCCCTACTTCGAAGCTTTCAAGAAGAATGGCATTGAAGTTTTGTACTTGTACGATACTGTGGATGAATTCGTTGTAAACCATCTTCGCGAATTCCAAGGTCTTGATTTGGTGGCTGCCGACTCTGCCGAAGCTGCTGATGACCCTCTCCTCAGCCTGAGCACAAACGACACCACTAGTGGTGGGCAGCTCTCTGAGACGGATGCCAAGGAATTGGCCAAGTACATTCAAGAAACCCTCGGTAACAACGTTGTTAAACAGGTGGATGTGTCACGCCGCCTTGTGAACTATCCCGCAGTTGGTAAGTATTTTCTTTTCACATACAGCAAAATTCCATTGAATAGCCGTTTATAAGCGATGTCATTGACAATGTACTGTTTTTTCAAGTTTTGGAGCACGAAAGCCCTGCAATGCGTCGTATGATGCAAATGATGCAAGGTTCGGCTAAGATGGAAGAACCGGAAGCACAACCTACTCGTCTAGAGATCAATCCCGACCACGCTGTTTTGAAGGGACTGTTCAAGGTTCGTAATGAGAAGCCAGAGTTGGCCAAGATGGTGACTGAGCAAATCTACGATAATGCTCTTTGTGCAGCTGGTGTTCTAGACGACCCACGCTCTATGGTCACTCGACTCAATAAGCTTCTCGAGTTCAGCATTGAAAATGTTGTTCATCAAGATAAGAAGGTCAAATTAGACTAGACTTTGGGCAGATAATTCGTTTATAGATGGAGGAGAGTAGCTAGTAATGTACAAAAAATACAACCGTTATGAACACAATGAAACATCCTCTTCTTGGTAGAAATTGGTTTTGGCTGGGGAGCTCAATTTTTTTACCTGTGACTGCTCTATGGGTGCCAATTCGGGCAATCCAATTTTTTCAACAAGCCACCCAAAGCAAAAAGAAAGAGACTGGGGAAAAAGTGTTTTTGGCAAGATTTCGCTTGTGGTCCAACAAGAAAAGTAGTGCATTTTCCACATTCTAACTTTTCAAAAACTCAAAGTTCGTAAATTCATTGTCTACGCTCGACCCAAGTTTCACACGTCGAGATTTACAAACTTTTTTCCAACCAGCTCATTCGTTTCGACTTCTATAGTAGCACACCCTTCACTGTCCGTCATGTCCAGCAGCTCCACAGAGGTGACGCCCGAGCAGCAAAAGCAGAACGTCGAAAAGGTAGAAGCTGGCGCCGCCTCCACCGATGCTGTCCAGCCTGAAGATACATCCGCCGAGAAGCAAAAGATTCTTGCACCTATTCCTTCCGTCAATGTTTGGCAGGTTAGAAAGACCAGCTCTCCCAGCAACGAAGATGCTCCATCAAATACAACTGAAAAAGTCGAGCAATCTCAAGAAGGTAAATTACTATGAGAAGCGGATTTCCACACACTTGTTTGTGGGGCCCATAGCTTTTCTCAAGACCATGTGTCACCCAGTTATGCAGTGTTCCTAACAATGTTGGTTACCTTCGACCCAATTTTTTTGTTTTCCGTATCATTTGAACAGAGGCTGCAGCCAAGAAATCAAAAAAGTCAAAGAAGCCCACTGACATTCCATCTTTACAAGATTCAACTTCCTGGCCTGCTCCAAGTGAGGCTAAGGAATTGCCAGTAGAATCCGCCGAAAAGAAGGAAAAGCGTCCCCCAAGAGGTAAATGTTACCACAGTCTATTGACAGAGATATCTACCCAGCCTTGCAATAGGATACATATGCTGACTAACCTCTTTATTCACATAGGCAAGGGACAATGGACCGCTATAACTCCCACCATTACTCATACCACTCCCGTTCCCGGAAGCCGTTCATCTCGGTCAAACCGTCGTCGCAGTGACAGTGAGAACAAGAAGAAATCACACCGTGCTCAAAAGGATAACGCATCAATAGAATCCAAGTCTAGCACTCAAGACAAGTCAAATGCTGCCACTTCAGAAGGCAAATTATCTCAGTCGCCTGCTAACAAAGCCAGTGGTGAAGCCAATGGAGCATTGGAGGCTCATGCTCAGCGAGGTGCTTACCGAGGCCGTGGTGCTACTCGTGGTCGTGGCCGTGGCCGTGGTGGCTACAGTCAGACTTCCACTGGTGCTCCTTATGTCAATGGACGCCCTAAGCCTGGATATGTTAATGTCGACGCTGAGACTCTCAAAGCTTTCCTTCTTCAACAACTGTAAGTGAATTACTTTTCAAAAAAAAATTTTTTTTTTCTTTGTGCAGGCATTGAGTGACCAGTAATATTAACTATTTCGTCTTCTTAGTGAATACTACTTCAGCATTGATAACCTTTGCAAAGATATCTTTTTGCGCAAACAGGTATGGATTTGGAGATAACCATTTTCAGGATGGGAGACAAATTAGACTAATTTGAAAAAAATTTCCATGTTGTCTAGATGAATGATCAAGGTTACGTCGATATAACACTTGTTGCAAACTTCAACCGGGTCAAGAATCTTACAACCGATATGGATCTCATCAAAGAAGCTCTTGCTCAGAGCGAATTGGTAGAAGTTTTGGACGACAAAGTTCGCAAGAGAGAAGGCTGGGACTTCTGGCTTTTGGCTGCTGATAAGCCCCAGGAGCAGGAAGCCGCCACCGCTCCCGCCGCACCTGCTGCCAAGGAGGCTCCTGCTGAGCCTGCCAGTGAGCAGCCAAAGCCTACCATTGCTGAAGTAGCATCCAAGGTTGCTACCAAGCCTGCCCCATCACTTGCTGCCTTGGCTGGTAACACCCATCACTCTCCCAACCCTAAGAGACCACAACCTCAATTGAACGGCAACGGCCGTGCACCGAACTCTGCATCGGCAAAGGCTCAACCAGCTGGAGGCGAGGACGATGAATTGTTCGAATTCGAAGAAGACTGGGGCGATAATGCGCGTGAAGGTACCGTCAAGAAGTACTATCTTTCTGATGAAGATTCTGACGATGATGAGGATTCCATCGACATTGATGATGACATGGTCGCTCGTATCATGATTGTTACTCAACGCAAGCGTGACAAGAGCCATGTGTCGTTCGAACGATCCAAGATGAACGACGAGATCTCCGATATGATTAATGAAGGATTGTACCATTATGAGGATGACCTTCACAAGAAGAAGACACGAACCAGCACCACCAATGCTGCCAACAACGTTAAGGTCGAAACCGTGGATCCTGACCAATTCGCTGAGCTTAGTGCTAGTGCCAAGGCTGCTGGCCATGGTGGCCAATCTCTTACCGGAAACAACATGTCCTCCACCAAGATCACCCAGGCACCTATCAGCACTGGCAAGAAGGCACCTCGATTCTATCCCGTTCGAGCTGAATCACTTCCTCAAAGTGCCATCTATGGTACCAGCGCCGGATCGCTTCCTCGTTCTAATGCTGTTACCAGTGGTAACAAGAAGGACTCTAGACAATATCATGCTCAATCTGCCGTCGGTTGGGTCCTCAGCGATCAACCTTACCACTACAACCCCAATGATCTCTTGTCTTCCAGCTACACTGGTACATCTCCCATGTACACTGCTGGCGAATCTATTTTATCTACTTCGGTTGATATGGCTCAATCATTCCCTAACTTCCAACATCCCAGTCACGATCTTTTGCGTGAAAATGGTTTCATGCAGCACAAGTACTACAAATACCATGCCAAGGCTCTTAAGGAGCGCAAGAAGGCTGGTGTTGGTCAGTCACAAGAAATGAACACCTTATTCCGTTTCTGGTCCCACTTTTTGCGTGATCACTTCAACAAGCGCATGTATGGAGAATTCAAGCGTTTAGCGGTTGAGGATGCTAATCAAAACTATAGGTAAGCAACGGAGGGCCCAATCATGCCTGTGTTTTTTAATATGTGTATTCATGAAAAAAAAAATTCTTGTTTAGATATGGTTTGGAATGCCTGTTCCGATTCTTCTCTTATGGCTTGGAGAAGAAGTATCGTCTCGAGATTTTCGAGGACTTTATGGAGTTGACGCTCAAGGATTATGACAATGGATACTTGTATGGTCTTGAGAAGTTCTGGGCTTACTTGTATTACCGCAAGGACAAGAACAAGCGCAAGTTGCCTGAAAACGAGCGTTTGAACAGCATTCTTGCTAGATACAAGACTTTAGAAGACTTCAAGAAAGCCGAGCCCTCCAAAGTTCATACCGAAACGTATACTGTCCCACATCACGGCGTAAGTCAATGCATCTGATTAGATAACAACAATGAAAAAGGTTTATGTTTGACTAAACTTAATCCCCCTGCAGAAACCAAGAGGTAGCGTTAGCGGGCTTTCTGCCACAGCTCAGTAAAGTGCCTTACCATCCTATCTCAAAAAAAAAAAAATGAATTCAACATCTCAATTTCCAATAATTCGACAAATACGATATATTTGACACAAATTGCAATAACATAGACAATTTTTTTTTGTTCCAAGAAAAAGCCAAAAACAAACAAGATCAACCGTCGGCCGAACATCTTCAAACGGCGTTTGCCCCTCTTCAACGAAAATCCAATTACAAAAATCCTCAAAAAAAGAAGAAAAGAAAGAAAAATGGTTTGATGTGGAACGAAATATTACTGATTCACAAACATGTCCTTTTTCCCACTGTTTTCCTTATACTTTTGTCTGTTCGTCTTCTTTATTCTGTAGAATCTCTCAGTTTATATATATGTGCTTTGCCTTTTTTTTTTTTTTTTTACTCAAAAATTACCACCTTATTTACTGTGTGTGCGTGCCAACACCTTGTTGTTGGGTGGGTGGGTGTACCAAGGGATTACTTTTACCATGAAAACCGGAGCATTACAAAAAAAGGCTGCAATCATGTGCCGTTCGATCTCAGCCATTTACAAAAAATCGTTTTTTCTGACTGAATTCTTTCTTTCACATTAAATCAATTGGTGCTAAATCATGGCAAGCAAAGCCGCATATAAACGCTTAACAAAAGAATACCTTGCCATTCAGAAAAGGTAGCGTACCTTGTTCGTTGTCTGCACCCATATCAGTCCACTGACCATTATCGTATTTTTCAATCCTCCCATTGCATCGATGGTACAACAGTCCGCCTCCATTCATTACAGCTCGACCTCTGGAAAGCAATATTCTCGAGTGGTATGATTCAGAAGTCTTTGTTCATGCCCAACCTTGCCGAGTCAGAAGCGCCCATTTTGAATACTAATCTCTGCCACGATCGTCATCTTTTGCAGGCACTATGTAATACGTGGGCCGCCAGATACACCATACCATAATGGCTGGTATTGGGGAAAGCTCATCTTCCCATCGGATTATCCATTCAAGCCACCTAGTATTCGCATGTCCACACCTTCTGGCCGGTTCCAGACAGACACAAGATTGTGCCTTACCATGAGTGACTTTCATCCTAGTTCATGGAATCCTAGCTGGTCTGTGGCTACCATTCTTAACGGTTTACTAAGCTTCATGGTAACGGACGAGACAACAACGGGAAGTATCAAGACGAACGATGCAGAGAAGAGGATATACGCAGCTCGATCACATAAATTCAATACGAGCAGTACGAAATTTCGAGGTAAGGGTTCTCCTCTATCGATAACAGAGTCGCCCTCCTTTTTCATTTGAACTTAAGCCTACCTCGTTTCCTTTCTCCCAAATAGATATTTTCCCTGAATTCTGTCAACCGGAAATCCTTACTCGACCACAACATGATAATGCACCTAGTCATAATATGACGCAACGACGCAATCGAACAACCGCAAATGCTAATCCTGTAGCATTAGCAACGGCACAAATTGTCGCTGATACAGGAGCAAGTGCCACCGCAGCAGTACAGCAGAACCGACAATCTCGGTTCAATCAATGGAGGCGATGGCTACTCGTCCTTGTTGTTTGTGTATACCTTATTCTAGCCAAGATATCATCAAGGTCCAATATTGACTCAAGTAGCAATAGCAGTTAATAATATGAATCCCTTTTGTGTTTTTTGTTCATCCCATGTCATCTTTCCATTGTGTCAAATATTACATGTATGTCGAAGCTATTTTAGGGGAGTTCGTGATTGTTCGTTCGTACCGTCAAGCCAGTAAAATTGAAAAACGTCAAAAATAATCCTTGGTTCTCTCCGCTTGCTCCCAGACTTTTAGCAACCATGCAATCTGTGGGCCCTGCAGGTGATTTGCGCTTCAGGTTGAGACATTCGACCACCACGTCGACCTTTCTAACCCTACTTAGGCTTTTACAATGCTCCCATCAGCAAGGTCATTGCTCTCAGTGTCGGCGCCACTAGTCTGCTGGCCTCGGTGTTGAACATCAAGCCTTATTTTCATCTACAGCTGTCACCCCATCTCACCACACATCACCAGGTAAGAATCATTATGACTATGGTAATGACCTGGAGACTATTGTTAATGGCCTTGGCATAAATAGTTTTGGCGACTCTTTGTATCCCACCTCGCATTCGCTAACTCAAGTGATCTGCTGTTCGGTGGCATCATGATCTACCACATGCGAGTCATTGAGCGTCACTTTGGAACAGCGAAATATGCGGTAAGACGAAGGATGTGATACGAAAATGTTGGTTGGATTACATTGCCTAACTCTGGAGTTACAGGCGTTCATTGCCATCGCATGGCTGGTTTCCACATTATTAGAAGTCGGTGCTCTAGTGATGCTTTCCAAACTGGGTCTACGAAGCATACCCGCTGGACCGTAAGTCTTTTTAAATTTAGGGCACTTGCCGTTGAGCAGAATTATCTGACCTATTTCATATAATAGATTGGCAATTCTGTTTGCTATGTTGTACCAGTACCATCGCATCATCCCGGTCACTTACAAATTCAAAATTTTTGGAGCAACACTAAGCGACAAGACGTACATCTATGTCATTGCAGCGCATGTAAGTATCAGTGTTAGATATCGATTTGGAAGAAAAAAAGCCCGATTTACTCATTTGTGTAAATGAATATTGTTTTATCTCAGATGATGCTCTCCCAGTCTATTGCTACCATTGCCCCGGCCGCGTGTGGTCTGTTTGCTGGAGCATTGTATAGATCGGATATCATGGGCATAAAGAGGTGGCGTTTTCCCAAGATCGTGAACAACTTTGCCTCTCGAATTCTTTTACCCGTCGTAGCTTCAGCTCCTGCTGCGCGATCCACGGCCACCACTCCTGAACAAAGAGCACAATCAACTGGTCTGCCAATGGAAGCCATGATGGCGACAGGTATCCGTAATCGTCGACAGGCTGGGCGTGGAGGACAACCCCGAGGCGGTGTTGATGGTACTATGAGAGTAAGTAGAACACTCGCATTGGCTATGGGTCAGTACAAATAGTAACCAGAGGGATTTAGGAATACATCGGAACGCTCGCAGGACGAGCCCCAGAAGCAGGCACATCAGCAAGGCCTCCATCAGAAGAACACATTGCGATCTTAATGACCATGTTTCCTGGGCAAACTCGTGAAACTGTCATCCATGCTTTGGCCACTGCTCATAACGATTTGAATCGAGCTGTCGAAATTATGCTTAGTAGCCCATAAAGAACTCTCTAGTTCCCACTCCACCTCACCTTGCCTCAAACTGTATTTTACTCCCGCACCCGACCTTAGTAACATAACCTAGAATATCCCGCATTACATGCTATCATCATGATGGAAAAAGAAAGAATAAAACAGAGTCATGGCGCGCGCAAGAGTCACCCCAGTAATGCGGTTGAGAAAACACAAAGATAAAACTTCTATGTTATTTTGAGTAGGGTACATCTTTCTTATTTGCTTTTACAATATGTCTACAAAACCTTGGCCTCGTTCTTCAACTTGTCGATAAGATCATCAACGCTCTCGACCTTCTTGCCTCCCTGTCGCTTTGCTGGTTCCTCAACCTTAATGGTCTCTAGTCGTGGAGTGATATCAACCTTGAGTTGCTCGGGTGTACTCTTAGTCAAAGGCTTCTTCTTAGCCTTCATGATGTTTGGGAGTGATGCGTAACGGGGTTCGTTCAAGCTGCATGCGTGAGAAAAAATAATTGGACAAAGGCAAACACAGATGAGTCGACCTAGTAAAGCTAAACCAATTGAACCAAAAAATCATGAATACGTTACCGAAGATCAGTGGTAATGATGGCAGGGAGTTTGGAAGAAATTGTCTCAAGACCGCCATCAACTTCACGGGTAACCTTTGCCAAAGTGTCAGTGATCTCGACTTTGGAGGCGAAGGTAGCCTACAAGAAATAGACGGGTTGAGTTGTCAGACTTTTTCTAAACGATACAGGGCGAGAACAGCTCTTACCTGAGGCCAGTTGAGGAGACCAGCAAGCATCTGGCCAGTTTGGTTGGAATCGTCGTCAATGGCTTGCTTACCGAGGATGATCAAGTCAGGCTTTTGCTCCTCAGCAATAGCCTTCAAGAGCTTGGCAACACCGAGAGGCTGAAGCTTGCTATCATCAGCTACTTCAACGTGGATGGCTTTATCGGCACCCATGGCCAAAGCAGTTCGCAAAGTCTCCTGAGACTTTGCCGATCCGCAAGAGACAGCAATGATCTCGGTAGAAGGCAATCTTTCCTTAATGCGAACGGCTTCCTCCACAGCAATCTCATCAAAAGGGTTCATGCTGTGCTTGACATTGCGATCGACGTCGGTTTTGGCAGGATTCACACGAACCTTGACAGCTGAGGTGGAGTAAGGCAAGTGTGTGCACAGAAGAAGTTAGGTACCATTGAAAGCACAGAGCTGTTGTTGATGAGATGAGATGGATCAACACTAACCATAGTCAATGACACGCTTAACAGGAACGATAATGCGGAGTGATTTGGACATTGATGTTTAGAGACGGGGGTGCGGTGGAGACAAAAGTGGGGAAGTAACCCAGGCAGGCTTTCAACAAAGAATTATGTGACGTCGGGTCTGATCGTTTCCAGGCACGTGAAGATGACTTTGTAAAAACTGAAAGGCATTGGAGACTATAGCCGCTATGCTAATGATCCTAGGTCAGCAGTACACTTTGAAAACAATATGAACAAATTCAATCCGTAGATTTTTGTTTGCTGGTTCGGACGTAGCTTGATACAAGCTACTCCCCACCTTTCTGCTTCAATCCGGTGCGGAGGCGTTAAATTTAATGTGTCAGCATTTGCTGATGTGTAAATTTTTGCCCTGTCCAGGAAAACACATAGAAGCTGAACCTTCCCATCAGTACCATTTTATAAAGCAGCGGCATAAGCACTCGAGTCGTAAGAAGTTTGTCATTTCACACTTGCTCAGATCACCCTTTCAATTTTCAGGAACACTGTCCCTTGTCTTGGAATTGGCCTAGAATCCTGAACCATCTTCCTCTCCTGCGTTCCCTTATGGGAGTTTATACATACTTAGAAGGATGCAGATTTTATCGTGATGCTTATCATGCAAAGTAGACTAAGCTATTACTGTATTACTTGCAGCACGACCTCTATGACTTGACAGTGCATGCTTCCGAAACATAGTCCAAGTCTATACGAGTGGAAAGATATATTTTTGTTGAGATAAAGGAATTAAACAGGGTTTTTGATAGGTATAAAGCCTTCGCTGGGCCCATGGATGGGTTGAAAAGAAATATAGATGGTGCAGATTATATAAATGTATGACCCAGTCTCATTCACCCAAAAGATCGTTTACGTTCAACATAGAACGACTTTTGTTTGAAGGATATTAAGTAAGCTAGTAGGACGAATGGTAGTGTTTCGCGTGGGTTCCTTTTCCATCTGGTCCTTTACATTATCTGGCATTGACAACCAGCTGCTTGGTGTTCCAGCCAAAGCGTTTCCATCTCCCTTCCCCATACCGATGGAAGCATTGCATCTTTGGTATTGTTACAGTAGTTGATCAAACTATGACAATAGAGTTCATGATTAGCATATGTACACCCCAAAAACTTTACTTGTAGTGATACTGACTCGCGGGAAGCATCCGAAACAGGTATGCAGTCCATCTGTAGCTGTTGCTTAAGTTTGTCGCTTTGTTCCTGCAGTTTTGCTAGCCTCTTCTCGCCTGCTGTGAATTTTGGTTCGGCTGCTCCTTTTGGCTGTAGTAAAACCATAGTGTAATGTGATGTGGGAAAAAAAAAAGAGTGTAAAGAAAGAACAACTAGAGTGAAAAGAGGATAAATAAAAAAACTTGGGCTTTCATGGCTAATGTAAGCTTTTCCTCCCATTTGTACCAGAAAACAAAAATGCGGGCGGACGTCTGTCGATCGTTTCTTCCTTTGAAAGATCAACTTAAGGAGGGAATATCAACCCTATAGCTATTGTCCGGTATGATGGTGTTTATTAAATTGCTTACAGTATGCAATCATGCACACAGTGCCCATAATATCGACGTATAAAATCGATCCATATCTTTTGTCATAGAAGGAAGAAAAATAGAGAAGTAAGACGATGAAATTAGAATATAAGCGAATAATGGACATGAAAAAAAAAAAAAAAAAGATATTGCGAAAAAACTATTTTTGGGGGGCATTGAAGCCAGTAGGTGAAAATGGGCAGCACTCAAAAGTAGTCGATTTACTTTTGGGAAGACTTGACCTTCTCGATCAACATGTCGACGACAGAAGGATCGGCCAAAGTGGAAGTGTCACCAAGTTGATCAGCCTCGTTGTTAACAATCTTGCGCAAGATACGACGCATGATCTTGCCAGAACGTGTCTTGGGCAAGTCATTGACACAGTAGATGGCCTTGGGAGTGGCAAAAGGCCCAATGACTTTGCGGACTTGTAGAGCCAATTCCTTTTCCAAGCCTTCGCTATCCTCAATATTAGGCTTGAGGGTGGTGAATGCATGGATACATTGACCAGTCAAGTCATCATGTCCACCAATAACGGCAGCCTCAGCAACAGAGTGATGTAAGATGAGGGCGGATTCAATTTCGGCAGTGGAAAGACGATGGCCAGAGACATTAATAACGTCTAGTATAGTACAAAGTGTAATAAGGTTAGGAACACAACCCATGTCTTCTCAGCGTTCTTTTTTTTAACTTACCATCAACACGGCCACGAATCCAAATATAGCCATCCTTGTCACGCGATGCACCGTCTCCCGTGAAATAGTAACCCTTGTAAGGACGAAGGTATGTGTCCAAGTAACGGTGATGGTTGTTGTACACGGTACGAGCCATAGATGGCCAGGGCTGAGCAACAGCCAGCACACCGGTGACATCATTGCCTTCGAGCTCCTTTCCAGAGGTGGGGTCAAGAATAACAGGCTTGATACCAAAGAATGGGAAGGTAGCGGAACCGGGCTTTGTGGCGATGGCGCCAGGAAGTGGGGTCACAATGATGGAACCAGTCTCGGTTTGCCAGTAAGTGTCAACGACAGCGCAGTTCTTCTTACCCACCATCTCGTTATACCACTCCCAAGCTTCAGGGTTAATGGGCTCACCAACGGAACCAATGACTCTCAAAGTGGAAAGGTCATAACCATCCAACCACTTATCACCCAAACGGCGCAACGCACGGATAGCGGTGGGGGCAGTGTAAAATTGGGTAACCTTATGCTGCTGAACAACCTCCCAGAAACGGGATGGGGTGGGGTAGGTAGGGGTAGATTCAAACAATAAAGTGGTTGCACCTAGAGTCAAGGGACCATAGACAATGTATGTATGTCCAGTAATCCAACCAATATCAGCCATGCAGGCAAAGATATCATCGGGATGATAATCGAAGATATACTTGACAGTGGCACCGGCTCCGAGCAAATAACCACCAGTGGTATGCATGACACCCTTAGGAGTGCCAGTGGATCCAGAAGTATAGAGCAAGAAAAGGGGATCTTCGGCATTCATAGGCTCAGGGGCGCAGTAAGGGCGAGCCTTTGCCATTTCATCGTGCCACCACAAATCACGTCCATTAGTCCAGGGAACGTCAGCACCCGTGCGACGGAAAACGAGGACGCTTTCAACAGAGGGAGCGGTCAACAAAGCCTGATCAACGATGCGCTTAGTGGCAATGGCCTTGCCACCACGCTTGCCTTCATCAGCGGTAAGAACAACCTTGGCGGAAGCATCTACAATACGGTCACGGAGAGAATCCGAGGAGAAACCAGCAAACACAACGGAATGAACGGCACCGATACGAGCACAAGCCAAAAGGGCCACGACAGCTTCGGGAATCATAGGCATGTAAATGGCGATGTTATCACCCTTGCGGACACCGAGAGACTTGAGGACATTAGCGAGACGGCTAACTTCTTGCAAAAGTTCACCATAAGTGATGTTGCGGACGGAGTTGGGCTCATCACCTTCATGAATGATGGCAATCTGTTATTGAAAATTTCAAATTCCAATGTAAATAAGGTCAATGTTAGTATGGTAAACAGTAACTATATTTGCATTTTAAACATATATCAAGGAGTTAGGAGGCGCAATTAGGTATACACCCCGAGAAGTGCCATCCCATGCAAAATCGGTAAGATCCGCAAGTAAAGGCCACTTCTTGGGGCTTAAACCTTCAGCCTCATCCAAGCTATAGGTTTTTCAAAATCATGTCCTCTGGTTTCGTTACATACCTTGTTAGGATTTGCCAATGCGTGACGGTCAACACAGTTGTACGAAGCGTTCAGTTCACCCTCCAGAAACCATGCCACGTCGCCTTGTTCAAAACCTCCACTGCGAACAGTTGTGAACGGCTTAGACCAAGACAAGAGTTCTTTGGAGAGCTACACATGTCAAGTTAGTAACGTATCACCCCATGGATAGTCAGTTGATTTCTTGACTCACGTTAGAGAAAAAGGTGTCAGGATCCTCGACACTTTGCTTCCACAGTTCTTGGTACTTCTCAAACGAGTCAACGTAAGGAGTAGGAGCACTGGCCTTGTCCAGCAATCGCTTGGGAACTTGGTAGATAGGGTCAACAGCAACGTTTTCGGCTTCAACAGTCATCATAAAAAGAAGAAGAGAAGGGTAAAGAAAGAAGAGGGTAAACTAATGGATGGCAAGGGGAAATATACCAGTGAGCAGACTTTGAGGGGAGGAAGAGGGCGCGGGTGAGAAAAAATGGTAGGTAGCCTCGTGTCACACGCTATGTGGAACCCACCCATCCACAGACAGATTTCTTTATGGATCTTCGCTTTGGCTATTTTCTGTAACGTTAGATAATATTTCCCACCTGACCGTTGTTATATTAGTAACGTAACAGTATCATAGAGTTGCTCCATGCTACGCGCTAAAGCTACTATGCTATCACTTTTGTCCATGGTTCGATACAGGCTGTAGGTACACATATTTGGGGGGAGGGGGATGTTAGAGACCACTTTTCAAACTAAAGTACACTGGGTAAAACTAAGAAAAATAATAACAAACGCTTTGCGAGCTGCCGTGGTGGCGCTATTAGACTTCTTAAAAATCATATTTGAAAACCCTCCTTCTTGCTATGTGCACACGCCAGATGTTCGTTTACAAAATCGATTCTGACATTTATTAGGCGATAATTTAAAACCTTTCGACACTCTGCAGATAACAACGATGAAATCCCAATCTAAACGCAGGCCAAGCGAATGAGACACGAAGAAAAAAAATTGAGTGGACCCTGTACTTGGTGCAACGTAACATGATGTCCACAAATCGATGGATGTAGTCGATTACGCTGCTGACCTACAGATAATCGATGGACCCTGTTAGAATATGTACACAACATATTATCACACGTTCTATAGCATATTAAATTTGTCTCCAAGTCTAGTTCGTTAATTACGCACAAGTGACTTCAATTCGACGTGATTTGGGACAGACGCACCACCAAAAATTCCGGGAGAAATAGAATGACTGGTTGATTATTTTGGACCAGTATTCTTTTTTTATACCATTCCACTTGCAATGTCACTCAAGGTATGTACGAGTGCAGCTCTAGTTCATAGACTATGCGGGCTTTTTCTCTCTGTCGAGAAGGTGCTTACTCGACATGTCGCAGTTCATTACCCAAAAAGTCGCCCAGGCAATTGACGAAGACCTCATGTCAGCAGCTGGTGGATTCTCGGTTGACCAACTTATGGAACTAGGTAGGTGTGGGGAAGTTAGACTTGACGTGGAGGCGGACTCCACCGTTTGAAATTGCAGCTCAGCATTATCTCATTAAACAAATTGTTCCACCATCGACGCAGCTGGATTAAGTGTAGCGCAAGCCGTCCAAAAGACTTACCCGACTCAAAAGCATCCACGTGTACTTATTTGCTGTGGTCCCGGAAACAATGGTGGAGATGGTCTTGTTGCTGCTCGCCATTTGTTCCATTTCGGCTATAAGCCTAGTATCTACTATCCAAAGCAGAGCAAAAATGATCTGTATAAGGTAAGGAAGACTATCTGTCGAAATACATCTCGCCCAGCGTATAACTTTTTGACATCATCTCGGGGGGTTTCAGCGTCTTGTCACCCAATGCAACAACCTGAATATTCCATTTGTAGAGAAGGCGTCGCCTAAAGAAAGCGATATCATTGTTGACGCAATCTTTGGCTTCAGTTTCTCTGGCGATGTGCGCGACCCTTTCAAGGAAGTGGTTCGTGATCTCAAGGAAACTCATGTTCCCATTGTAGCCGTTGATATTCCATCAGGATGGGATGTGGAAAAAGGCGACCCAGAAAATCAATTTTTCTCTCCTGACACCTTAGTGTCTTTGACAGCACCCAAGTTATGTGCACAGGCGTTCAAAGGGCGTCACTTCATTGGTGGGCGATTCGTTCCTCCAAGCTTGGCCGAAAAATTCGACTTGAAGATACCAAAGTATCCTGAAGGGGATCAAGTCGTGCAAGTTCAATAGCAACCATTGTGTCATAAGCTGTGATGGGAAAAATGTTGACGGATTATGGTCAAACATATAAATCCTCTGACATTCAAAGGAACCCAAAATTGAAGACAAAACCACTTTGGATTTATTACAAGACGATGAGAAAATAAAAAACAAAAAAGGTACTAGTAAATGGCAGTGTTGAACGTGATATATCGATTAGTGTTGAACTGTACAAAGTGTGTGTTATATGTAAAAAGATGGCGTGTATATTTTTTGGCGTCTTTCTTCTATTGCCTCATTTCTCTTAGGCATTTTCTACGTATTCTTCTACGCTGTAAACGCAAAATTTTGCATTAGCGCAGGCAAGTTTCATTCGTGCAGTGTAGAGACGGTCAAACTTACCTTGGAGCGACGCTCTTGGTCTTGAGTAGGACTTCGCGCCATTCGTTCTCAGGGTCTGAAAGGAAGGTAATGGCACCGCCAGCCCCAATGGACATCTCAACATGAGTGGCCTTCGTGGAGGCAATAGCTGTACGGATCACCACAGAAAACTCTGCAGTAGCTTTACCGGTCGCAGAGTTAGCATCACCAGCTGAGAAGTAGCCTAGGCAACCAGAGTAAATGCCGCGAGGAATGTGGTGCTCCAATGTATCGAGAATTTGAACAGAACGCAGTTTAGGAGCCCCTGTCATGGACCCAGGAGGAAAGCTGTTTTGAACCGCACGGACACTATCAATGTCGGGGCGGAGTTGCGCACAGACAGTAGAAACAAGGTGATGAACTTTCTCGTATGTCTCAACGTGAATTAACTTTGGAACAGACACCGTCTTGGGTTCGCAAAAATGAGCAAGGTCATTACGAATAAGGTCCACAATCTACAGGTTCGCCATAATATTGATTAGCAATGTAATTTCCCCAAAATTTGTACAATATTGTAGCTATTTTACACTCACCATCAGATTTTCCGCGCGTTCTTTGACATCACTCCAAAGGGCCTGCATGCGTCTCTGATCTTCCAATGCAGTTTGACGTGTACACTCCTCATCCATATCGCAGTCGATTTCAGGATGATCATCGCAAACACAAGTGAGGCAGCGTTTGACGGTTCCTTTGATTGGCTTCATTTCAACAATGCCGTTGCCGTCTACCTTAAGAAATCGTTCTGGGCTGGATCCCATCAGACTCATCTTGAACGTGGGAAACGACAAAGCAGCAGAGAAAGGTGCTGGATTGTTACGTCTTAAGTGCCGTGTATACAACTTGGTCAATTGAGGGTCGCAGGCATTGGTAGCAATGTCTTCGTGCAAAGCATGTCGAAACTGAGTAGTCAAGCAAAGTTCATAGGATTCACCTTCCCTAATTTGCTCAATGCATTTTTTGATAGAGTCAATATACTTTGAATGGGTAGTATCCGGTTCGAAAATGTCCTCCTTCAAGATAGGTTTGTTATCCGGTGGCGTTGGCAGTCTTGAGTTTGTTGGGATCGGCGAACTGCAAGCTGTTTCCATTTGGCTTTGTCCTAGTCGTTGAGCAATAGAAAGAACAAGCTGCTTGTTGTTCCTCATCCAATCTCGAGATGCTTCTTCGGAGAGTCCGACCTGAGGAAACTTTGACTGGCCACACTTCACTAAGCAGCAGATATAAATATAGCGCTCCTTGACGTCAAAAGCGAAGTATTTGTCAACAAAATGAAAGGCGGCGTCCGGAATTTCTTGACAACGACAGCAGTTCTGCTCTGTAGGGGAATCTGGTCCATGCATCTGGCAGTGGCACTCTTGCTCCTTTGGTACATGGTATCCCGCCAAACTTTCTCTCTTCATTTCGTATCCAAGATAACCCACCAATCCACCTCGGAAAGGTAATGATTCCAAAGCACAATCACCACCGTCGTTAATTACTTTTTGAGGTATGGCGTTGAAGTTGGACATGATGCTGGAAATGCGATCGTAAAATGTCTCGTTGGCTGTTATATATTCCCGTGTACTAGCAGTGCCTGATGTAGTGGTGACTTCCTTATGTAATGTTGAATAACTAATGGTGAAAGCCGGGTCCACAGCTAGGGTGCTGAACTTGGAATAGGGAGATTGTTTCTATGGAGAATACGATTAGACTGCTGACGTCTATCCATTGCTGTATTAAAAAATAACAGGAAACTTACCATGGCACTATCAAGCCAAGTGATTGGTATTTGTTCATTCTGATGGCTAGCAATTATTTCTTCGAATAAATCCCCAGAATTCACTGAAAAATTCTCAATGTCGACAGGTAGGATGCGAAGCTCATGGTGGTTATGGATACCATCAACCATTACATTTTCCATATTAGCATCCGCTACGACAGAGAGCTTAAGGATGCTACTTGGAATGCGCTCTTTCCTCAGCTTTTTCCCAGCCTGATGAACGATGTTAAACAAAAACAGGTAACTTTGATGAAGACAAGGTTAAGGATTATGTATATTCATACCTTTGCCATCCAATCCAGTGTCAGCTTGCTAAAGTTGGACATCATGCGCACACCATACTCTGTACAGATAGATTCGGGGTGAAATTGGACACCCCACAGAGGAAGACTTTCATGTCTAAAAGCCATCAATGTTCTTTTGCCGGAGTCTACGGTTTCGTCATTTTCAAGTGGCGGATGAGGAATGATATTGGCGGGATCGTTGTGCAAGCCATTGGCCAATTCTCCTTGATCGCTGACATAAGGTGCACTTTCTAAGGCTTCCATATCAGCATCCTGTTCACTGCAGTATGCTGTCACTTTCAAGCAGGCAGGAAGACCTAATCAATACAAGATTAGACCTCAGTCAACGATTTTTTCATTTGTACCGTTTGTCACTTACTTTCCGCTTCGACCACCAGGGAATGATACCTTACGGCCCAAAATGGGACAGGTAGGTGATCTAACACATCGCCTGAAGATTTTTGTTCGGTTCTTACGATCTGGGAAATTCTTCCATGCATAATGCGATGTGCATACCCGATCTATTGCATATTATTAATTACCACCTTACACTTTTCAAATTGTCAGAATTCAGCTATTACCTTTCCGCCAAAAACATGTGCAATTCCTTCATAGCCAAGGCACACACCAAAAATCGGGATTCTCAAATGATCTGGACCATCTTTCTGTGCTTGTAGTAATGGGGTACACAATCCAAAGTCCTACAAGGATATGGTTGAGTATAAGCTGTCGACAGCAAATGCCAATCAATTCGAATAAACCTACATCCGGATGCTCCGGACGACCCGGTCCTGGTGATATGACGATATTATCAAAATGCGGCAAAACACTGGATACGAATTGTGGCCTAGGAGGTGGGTAGATTATGAGCAGTATGAGTGGCTGGACCATGAGAACGAGGCATTGACGCTGAATGCACTCACCATGTGAACTGGTCATTGCGAATGATCACTACATTAGAGGGTTCTGGGAACAGTTGTAACAGGTTGAATGTGTACGAGTCATAGTTGTCGATAATCAGAGTACGAATTGTCATCGAGTTCCTGGCCAAAGAGACCATTCATGACAGCTGGGGTTTAATTTTTTTTTTTCTTCTACCAGAGCGGGGTTAGGTGTAGAATGGTCCAATGGAACTCGTCACGTGCAGGACCACGTTGAGCCAATACCAGCCAAATTCCTGCCACACATTTTGAAATTGACAATTGTTGTGTCTCGTGCTGTTGTTCTTCCTTCTCCCCCAACCTCAATTGTACGTCATGACTACTCCACAGGATCCTTTCCTGGAGAGATCATATACGTCGTCGTCGTCAATATATGCTCAATCCCCCGGTTCAGAACTGGATACTCCATTGCTGGAGAAGGACATTCAGCAACTACAGCAACAACCAGATCCAGCTATTGAGGCTGTCCGTAAGTATACGCCTCGAGTAACACTTTTCAATATGATCTTAAAAGATTGACGTTGCTCTTTCTCGGTTCAACAGTTCGACCAAGAACCTTGACTGCCTTGACTGTTCTTTTGCTTTGCTTACTCTATGTGGCTGTCACGCCAGATATTGATTCAACTGAAACCAATGTTAAACTTGGTATCACAGCTGCTATTGCTTGCTTTGTGTTTATTGGAATGCTTCAGTTCCGAGATGGACCTTTTGTCCGTCCTCATGTCGCGTTCTGGCGAGCTGTTCTTAGCTTGAGCGTATTATATCAAATGGCTCTGGTCTTTTTCTTGTTTTTGGTAAGTCACACCTTCTGTTATGACGCCTCCGTGATCTATTATGGTAATATTGACTGATCCTAATAACACCTCATCTGTTGCAGAACAAGCATCAGGCCCGACAAATGCTTAAGTTTGTATATCCAGAATTAGGTGTACCACTTCCTGATCGATCTTACGCTGAAGGTTGTGAGTTGACCATGGATAATTTGAAGGTGAGTCACAAAGGAAATAATAGCGTGATGAAGCTAAAAGATCTGTGAATTAACATCACATTAGAATCAAATCGATATTTTTGTCTTGGCCCATGTTCTTGGCTGGTACGCCAAGGCACTTATTCTTCGAGATTATTGGTTCTGTTGGATATTATCCATCATGTTTGAAGTTATGGAATATTCGTTACAGCACCAATTGGCGAATTTCGCTGAATGCTGGTGGGATCATGTAAGCTGATGGGATGGGCAGTGTTACTTATGAGTGGTGTTGCTTACCCCCTGCGTTAATAGTGGATCCTGGATGTTTTGACCTGCAACTGGCTCGGTATTTATCTTGGCATGAAGACATGCGAGTATTTCGAAGTCAAGCACTATTCTTGGGCTGGCCACTTGCGACATATCAAGGGTATCAAAGGAAAGGCCAAGCGGGCGGTTCAGCAGTTTACTCCTCATGACTGGACTCGCTTCGAGTGGAAGACAACTAGCAGCTTTAAGCATTGGATGGCCGTCATTGCACTTCTTGTTGTGGTAAGTTGGGGGTTTATACCGCATTATCCTGGCCATTATTTCGTAGACATCCCACTCACTCATTCCTTTTTTGTTTTACGTCGTTGCCCTTATTTTCCTTTCTTTCAGTTTTTGCAATGCGAACTCAACTGCTTCTATCTGAAATACCTCGTTTGGATTCCTCCGGAGCACCCTCTACTCACCTATAGATTAATTCTCATATTCTTCTTTGCTCTTCCAGCAACGAGAGAGGCATACCAGTATTTGGTAGACAAGTGAGTTCTCCCTTATATCAAAACGGGTCATCTTTACCCACTGCATGTATACTCATCCAACTTACAGGAATACCAAACGCTTTGGACCTCATGCATGGGTTATTCTTGCAAATATTTTCACGGAGACGCTTATATGTATCAAGTATGGCCGTGGCGAATTCCCTGAGCCTGCTCCTCTATCAGTAGTGGTGTTCTGGATCGTCTTCACTTCCTCCCTTGTTCTCTACACTGTTTGGAAATTTTGGTGGCTACCCAAAACGAGAAAGCAGAAGGCGGGTGGTGCGAAGAAGGATGAATAAAACTATGTTGGTAATCTCGGATCATTAAATTAGTCACAATAATCTCCAAAATCTACGTATATTTTTATTTTAGTTCTATGAAAATAGCAAGTTTGTCATCGGAACGTGGTCTTGTGGAAAGCTAGGTTGTTTTTATTTGATATTCGGTGCAAAATCATCATATCAGCCGATATGAATATTGTGTTGTCGAATGATCTGCCACACTGATGATTGAATTCGCTAACAAGACATGAGGTTTGCGTAGTTTGGTTACTTGATTTGATTCTGCACCACATTTCTGATGCCTTTACGTCAACTTCAGACAGACAAGAAAAGTCGTTAAGCTAGTCACCGAATTCCGCATGGAAAGAACTGCTCTCCTTCATTTCTTCTGAGCGAGTGACATCTACACAAAAACAGGGAGTATTATTAGATCGGTCGGCAGTGAAGCGTTTTGGGCGCCTTCATTCTTGGTACCCGAGTATGAAGGTGGGAAGAAGCGTGATGGACTTTTCGGTTCAGCCACATCCAAACAACGGTACGTAGTGGAAGTACACATGACACACCTACATTAGGTCTACCCGTTGCAGCAATCCGTTACAGCTCATGGATGAATAGGATCGCAAAGTACAGTACTGAAAAGTGTTGTAGACGAAATTTGAATATTCGGCCTGAAAAATGGGTGCGTACCACTTAGGATCTTCCAAATTCACCACAGTAATGTAAACACTGCCCATACAGTAAAAGAATAATAACAACCTTAAATGACTGACGGAACGAAAGTTCTTCTTCAAGCTTCCAATGATGCCATGTTCTCGACATCCTTGACTGTATTTTAATCAAGCGTTTGAGAGCATTTAGGTTAGCCGCAGTGAACATGCTACAGAAGAAAAAAAAATAGCACTCAATTATTTTTTTGCTTGGAATGAGGTTACGGCAATGATGGCTTGCCATATTTGGTACTCAAACGTGCCCTCGCCCCCATTCATTTCCTGTTTACAAGTGCGTTCTGTTGTTGCTAGTTCCTAATCTCTCTCTTATTTTTCATTCTCATTGTGCTTCTTTTATTTCCCGAACTTGTGCGGGTTACTGAAGAGTTGTAAAGTATATACTCCAGAATGGATTTGAGAATTGGCGACAAATACCGTATTGGCCGCAAAATCGGTTCGGGATCTTTTGGCGAAATTTACCTTGGTAAGCTATTCCTGTCTCACTCTACCCTTGTGCGTCTCGACTTGTAATACCACGAAAAGTGCTGTGCTCTTTACCTTTTTCAAGCGGCGCGAGACGTAACAATGGTGCTTCAGCTCAAGCACATGGCAACTGCAAATACGAAGGGACACTTACCACACTTGGCTCCTGTACACAAAAAGGGGTGATTGGGGGTTAGGTGGGGAGTACGTCCGACATGCGAAAAGTTATATGTTTTAATCTAAGTGGGATATCGATCATAGAAGGATCAGATGAAGGGAAATATCGATAGGAGATACAAACTATGTCATTTTGGAGCCCGTCACTAATAAGACATTGACAAACATATTACAGGCACCAATGTCATGACCGGAGAAGAGGTAGCTATTAAACTGGAATCCGTCAAAGCTAAGCATAGACAACTGGAGTATGAAGCCAAGGTATATAAATCATTAGCTGGGGGCTATGGTATACCAATGATTCGTTGGTATGGTCAAGAATGCGATTACAACGCTCTTGTTATGGACCTTCTTGGACCGTGAGTATTTCCATTTCCTTCTTTACCGATCTCACCCAATTGCGACTTGATATGGGGTTTCGATTCTAAATCTGATCGTTTGCTTGGAATAGATCGCTTGAAGATCTCTTTAATTTCTGTAACCGTAAATTCTCCCTGAAAACAGTCATTATGCTTGCGGATCAAATGGTATTTTTCAATCCAAGTTTGTTTAAACTCGCTGATTCATGGCCCATGTTTTTTAATACCCATTGCTGCCATTTAGATTCAAAGAGTGGAATTTGTTCATTCCAATAACTTTATACATCGTGATATCAAACCAGACAATTTTCTGATGAACGTGGGTAAAAAGGGCTATCAGGTCAACATGATTGATTTTGGTTTGGCCAAGAAATACCGCGACCCAAAGACAAGTCTTCATATACCCTATCGAGATAACAAAAATTTAACCGGAACAGCTCGATATGCAAGCATCAATACCCATGCCGGTTGTGGTAAGGGCGTATGAGATGTGAATGGTACTGTATGGAATGGGCCACTAACGCCTTCAACAGAACAATCTCGACGCGACGATTTAATTTCACTTGGATATGTTCTTTTATATCTTTATCGAGGGTCCTTACCGTGGCAGGGATTGAAAGCAACTACCAAATCGCAAAAATATGATCGAATTATGGAAAAGAAAATGAGCACATCTGTACAGTCATTGTGCTATGGATTACCTTCAGAGTTCGCAGCATACATGACGTACTCCATGTCACTTCGCTTCGAGGACAAACCTGACTATAGATATTTGCGAAAGCTGTTCAGAGACCTATTTGTTCGCGAACGCTATGTATGGGATTATATTTTTGATTGGACACTTGTGAAGATGGTATAGTGCTCTTTTTTCACTGTTGGAAAGAAATGATGCTTCATCAGTCGCTGACTCTATGGAAAAATCTCTCAGGACAAAACGGCTAGAACAGATCCAGTCGTGAAACAGCCCACAGCAGCAACAACAGTGGAACAAAATAGATATGGACAACAATATGTGCGAATAGGCAATAATGCAGTATTTACTGTCGTTAGACAGCCTCCACCTACAGCGTCAAGCAATACCCATGCAGACCTCGCATCAGCTGCAGCACTTAGGAATTTAGCGAATCGAGCAGCAGCTACCAAGAGACGTAGCGCACCTACTCAAGCTGTAAGCGCGTATCAAAGAAAGTAGTTCACGCACAAGTGAAACCGATTTAATTTGCTTTATCAACTTCACGTTATGTTCCGTTCCTTCTTTCACTATATTTTCCAAGCTGATTACATTATCACCCCTTCTCTCGCATCTCACTGCTTTCGTTATGTTATGTTCAATTCTTTTTCGTTCTTTCTGCATGCAACTTACACTTCACTAGTCGGCACCCTCTTTCTGTTCATACGTACCTGTCTTTCTTTACCACACAACAACTATAAATCTGGACTCTCTGATTTTAATTTTCAATAATGGGTTAAGGTTGCTTTAATTGAGCATAACACATAAAGGTATCGCGGCCACGTAGAATGAAACAAAAAATTCTAATATAAAAGACAAAGCAGAGGATGATGCACTACAGTTCATCAGCATCATCATCTAAGTTAGACACTTCGTAGTCGTCCATTAGAACGCCAGCGTGCTCGTCTTGGTTGAGTCGACTGTATTGGCTACGACCGAATGTAGGCAAACGAATATTGCGTACAAAGTCAGGGATGGAAGTTGGCCAAGGAATTCGAGAAATCAAGCTGAACACAGCAACGGGAATGACGACGGCAGCAGATGCAAGCTTGGTTAATAATGAACCAGATAATCTACTACCAGCCTCCGCAGTATCTGACAATCGAATGCTGCCAAAACCACGTTTCTTACGGTACGTAAGTACTCCAAAGATAGCGGCGGCCGCTCCAAACGGCAACAGAATATAGACGGCCCAGATACCCTTTGAATATGACTTTCCTGGGCACCAAATCTGATCTCCTTTGTCCAGTTCAGTGCCACCTTGACAAGTGGAAGCTGCGATCTTTCGATATCTACAGGGGAAGGGGTCAGTTACTTTGATCTTAGGCAAATGTAGATCGTCAAACATGTCCACCACTTACGCAGTTGGTTCATAGTAAAAGTCCATATCACCATCGCATTGTGGCATAAGAGGTGTTAGTCCCTCAACGAGAACACATTCTCCATTTTCATTTCGAATATGGTTGAAATTGCTGGGGGAAAAGTGTTAACATAGATGCTTTATATCATCGTGCAATACAAGATCGTTCCTAACTTACCATTCAAAGTCTTCCTTAGTACAGGCGCAGTTACGAGTAACCTCATGTGGTTGGGTCAATTTTGTGCCAATGTAGCAGTCGCGATCAGGAATACGACGATAGTATCTGGTTTCGCGACCAAATAGACATTTTTCACCTCGGGTATCTTCTGGGCTCCAAAGATCAAAGTCATCATCCGTAGGGTGCTCCAGATCCAGTTTACATTGTCTGGGATGAATGGTGCTAAAATCGACATGGTATGCAACAGTCTTGCCAGTGCTTCGTTCCTTGCCCCAGATAGTGTACTTTTGACTAGTACCATCTGGTTGCGTAATAATGTCAGAAACGCGGATCTTTTTATCATCCTTTACGAATTGATACGATTTCCAGGTTTTGCCCTCGTCTGTGGTGTATCTAAAACAAAGAATGATATGGGTGAGTTAGGATTAAGAGAATGAGAATTGACTAGAGATGGATGCTCACTTGAGGCTGTCTGTCGCTTCTTCATCGTCAACAAGAACCAGAAGGGCACCTTGGTCAGCAAATTCCCACAGATGAGCTCCCTTGTAAATCTCTGTCCAAGTTTTACCAGCGTCTCTGGTCAGGAACATATCGCCATCCAGATAAGGAGATAGAGTCTTTCCAACATTTCCGACTCCAACCATAAGTCCTACGGCTGACGACAAACTAATGAGATCTCTTGGGTTGCGTCGTTCAGAATAACTGTGGAGGTTGAGGGTACAATCCTTCAAGAAGCATACGAATTAGTGATACAGACATCAATTCATTCATAACCAGGTGCATATAACTTACCGAACAGTCATATTTCTTGCCATTGGCATCTTGAGAAGGTGCAGTAAGTGGGTTCCAGTCCGCACCAGCATTGAATGTAATCATACTTAGAAGCTTCTTGCTATCTCCAATATTGGCTTGGTTGGGATTGGTGACCGTATTGGCAACCGCGATACCGTCAATACCTTGCATTTTTTCAAAGTCGACGATACCGAATTCATTGCGATTGGCGTTTTGAAGGGACAGGACATAATAAGTACCATTGGAATTAGAGGTGAAAATATGACCGAACTCGCCATTCTTATGAGTGTTCGTGGAAACATGAAGCCAGACGTTGTACTTGGACTCCATGATGGTGTATGCCTCTTTGTGAAGATCCAATGAAGTAGGGAAGTGCGCGTCGGCAAATGTTTTGCCGTCGAGACTGACAGAGAATTGCAAATTGGCTCCACCGTGTCCAGTCTAGGGAAATTTTTTGTAAGAATCGACTCTAAAGATTTTCTATGTGAATGTATGCATATCACTTACCGAAGCCACGACCATATATCCATTAAAGATTGCGACACCAACAATGTCATCGAACAAGTAGCTCTTGCTGTTAAAGTAGTCAGTGGAGGAGACAAATTCAAGTGGGTTGGCGTAAGCTGTTCTCTGATTGCCGGACTTTTCGTGAAATTGCTCACAAAAGATGGAATCAGGATCAGTGGCAGTGATGGTACCATCTCGACCCCAAAGACATTGTCGAACATAGGTTCCAATGCTATCCCAATTTTGACCACCGTTCAGAGAATAAAAACCTTCAGTGTGGCAGTCAACCGATGCAAATGAATCGCAACTAGTTTCACCAACATAGATCAAATTTTCAGCCGATCCAGAGTGGAAATTCATAATGGGAGCAAGGAGGACTTGGGATGGGGCCATAGGAACGTCAAACTTCTGGAAATTGCTACCACTGTCTGTTGTCATGAAGTGCGACTTTCCATCAGTGATAAAGTATGCCTAATAGGAAGAGTATTAGAAATGATCTGTTAAGGTCAAACCTCACAGTAGTAATACATACCCGCTGTTCAAAGTGTGGATTCTGCAGCATGCGAATAATAGGTGTATCCTTGAATAGCTGGGTCCAGCTATAGCCGTCGTTTTCACTCAAATACACCTTTTGGTCGTTGGTACGAACGATCACACGCTGAAAAAAAGAATTTAGTAAGTAAGGAACATACTCTCCCATCACTTCCTTTTTTTTTTCTACATCTACAACACTTACATCGGTGCTGTTGAAGAAGATATAGTTCACCATATCATCGCCAAATTCGTTCTGAAAATCATAAGAATAGTGAGAACATGTACATCTCAGACCGCTGTATTTTATCTTTTTTCTTACCTTGTTTGATGTAACGGATCCACCTGTGTTAAACGAAAAGCGTGTTTAGAAATGCATCTTAGTAAAGAGTACCACCCTGCGTAGAATCGTCTTACCTTCACCACATTCCCATTCCTTGTCTTTGGAAAGGTCTTCGCCGCCTTCACAAACTGATTTGCTAATCTTTTTATAACCAGATCGACCAGTAAACTTGTCTTTACAATCGCGTGGTCTATCTGGGTGAACGCCGTGCGCAACACAATGACCATCCTCATCTCGCCAGAATCCAAAGTCGCTAAGAGATGTTAAAAAAAGCGTAGGGAGAGCAGTATGGATTAATGTAAAGGATCTTATGACTCTACACATATAAACCGAGTATCTTACCATTCAAAATCAATATCTCGGCATTTACAAGTTTGTTGAGTAATCTTGGGCGATTGGTATCTGTCACCAACAGCACATTTTCGGTCTTTCTTGCGTCTAATGTAAGTGATTTGACTTCCTAGCAAACAGCTATTATCGCCATCATCATCCTTGGGTACCCAGTTCTCGAAGTCACTAGAATCTATGGAGTTTGAAGAATTTTCGCATTGGCGCATACCAATGGGAAGGAAATCGACCAAGATATAGACTTGTTGTGGGGCTTCACCTGATGAGGAGGTGGTATGTCCAATAATAACGAACTTTTGGGTGGTGGAGGTTGGTTCAGTAGTAAGCGTTGTAACTCTAATAGGCTTCTCGCTGAACTTGATGAATTCCCAAGTTTCACCTTGATCCCAAGTGTACACTAGCTCGTTGGTCGGACCTTCATTGCTGACAATAGCAATAACAGATCCATGATCACCAAATTCATACAGATGTTCTCCTTTACGGACTTCTACCCAAGTGTGTCCACCATCACGAGTCAAGAAGGTATCTCCCTGTTCGTAAGGACGCAATTGCGCGCCAACATTACCGACGCCCATGGCAATGCCTGGTGCACCAGAAACTGAGAAAATGGCACCAGGGCCATTGATATCGGTACGGCTGTGAAGGTTGAGGTAACAATCTGTTCCACTGCAGTCGTAGTTATGAGGCGGTTGAAGTGGTTGCCAAGTGCTACCATCATCCCAGCTAATCATGGTTCGGACCTTCTTTGAAACATCATTGCTTCCGCGTAACTCGTCGGTGTTCATGACTTGGTTAGCGAAGATGATACCATCGACACTCTGCATCTTTTCAAAGTCAACAAGGCCTCTGGAGTCTCCATTGGTATTGGTCAAAGACAAGTGATAGAACGTGCCGTTGCCATTTGATTTGTAAAGATCGCCGTATTCCTTGCCAGTGATAGTAGACTTGAAAACATCCAATAGAATAGAATGCGTTGTGGATTGCAAAACAGTGAATGTGTTTCTGTCTATATAGTGATCTGGTGGGAATTGTGCAGGGGCAAAGGTATCACCATCTACACTGACAAACAGCTGTAGGTTACCCTTGTTTTCCGTTGCAACAGCCATAAAATCTTCAATGACGAAGAATTCAACCACGTTGTCGAAAAGATATTCATTGTTCGAGCCCCAATCAGTAGTTCGGAACAACTGTAAGGGGTTGTTGCGATCGCCGCTTTCAAGTTTATGAGCAGAGCAATAGACTGTTTGTTTTTCGATCTTGAAATTGGAGTCGCGGCCAAAAATACATTTCTGTACAGACTTGACTTGTTGGATTTGCTCCCAGTTACCTCCATTGTCTCTGGAGATATAGGCAATGGTGTGAGCTGGAGAAGGCGAGTCCGCAATGAGAATGAGCCAATCTTTTTCGCCGGGATGGAAATCAATGGGTTGGACGACGACCTTGCTGACAGGGTGAGGGATCTTGATGTTTTCCCAGCTTTCACCTTGGTTATTTGTGAAATACATGGTTTCTCCAGCAAAAGCGTAAGCTCTCGAATCCTCAAACTCATGCATCACAAAGGAGTTGATCTTTCCAGCATCTTCCAGCACGCGCTTCCAAGTGGCTCCAGCATCTCCTGTTCTAAATAAATCACCATTCTGTAGACGAATGAGGACCGCAGGAGAGTTTCTGAAGTAAACAAATTGCTCAATTTCATGTTGGAAGTAGTAAGGTGTCACTTTAATACGTTCATCACCAGGAGTAGCGAGACCATAATTTTTGGCAGGACCGTCTTCAGGTTTACCGTATTCAACACCGCCCTTATTTTCAGAACAAAGGCGATCCACAGGTTCATCCATTGGTGTACCTGAGTCAGGTACCTCACATGTATTGCCGGGAATTTTGCGATATCCGCTTGATGAAGGATAAAGATCGCTATCAGATTTACATAAACCGGCAGGCATTGGATCAGGACCAAGTCGAACACATTTGCCATCGTCAGAACGAACAAAGTTGTAATCGCATTCATAGTCAGCAACGGTACATTTGCAAGGTCTATCGTCCAACTTGGGATCTTGGAAGTCCATGCCAACATAGCAATCGCTATTTTGCTTTCGACGGTAAAAGATCTAAAAATTGCCATTAGTAACTGCAAAATTTTGCTTTGGGCATCCATGCAAACTTACTTGTTCGTGGCCCATGAGGCAGTCAGGTCCTTCAGTAAGATCTCGGGCTGCCCATGTCTCAAAGTCGCTCCTATCCTTATCGTTTTCATCCAGTTGGCACTGCCTTGAATGTACTTTGGAAAGATCAAGTTGGAAGAGTTTGTATTTCTGGCCATTTTCAGATTTGGGATCAATGGCAAATAGGTTGAAAACACGAGAGGTTGATTCTGGGTCGGTGGTCAACATATGAGCTCGTACAGTCACATCAAGCTTGGCATCGTTCCTATTATCAGCAACGACAGAGTCAATTAGCAAAGATGTAACACCATTATTCATGCTGCTGAACATGAAGATGTAGCTTACCAAGTTGCACCTTGATCCTTACTCCAACGGAGGTGATCTACAGCTTTTTCATCGTCCACTATGACGATCAAATTGCCCATATCGCCAAATTCGTATTTATGAGCTCCTTCAGCTACCATGTTCCAAGTCAATCCTCCATCTCTGGACAAGAAGGTGTCGCATTCATCATATGGGAGAAGATATTCTCCAAAATGTCCAACGCCCATAATGAATCCGACAGCTGCCTTGGAAGAATATACCACGCCTACATTTTGGTTGCCAGTAACTGAATGCAAACTCAATACACACTACAGTGCGAGGATTTGTGAGAAACCAGAATGAACGTCAAATGCTGTGTTATTCTTGCTATCACTTACGTTGTTACATTCCATATCTTTTCCATCCTGATCCTTGACCTTTTTCAGAGGAGACCAAGTACTACCATCATCGAAACTCATACGGGTTTGAACTTTCTTGTCCTTGCCAGAGAGCATGTCAGAAGGACTAGATTGGACGTTGGCCATCATAATACCTTCCAAGCCTTGAATCCGTTCAAAGTCTACGAAACCTTCAAAATTGCGGTTGACATATTCTAAACTTTTGGCATAGAAAGTACCGTTTGAATTGGATCGGAACAAGTCACCATACAAGGCGATAGGATTGCTGAGCACATCCACCATCAGCGAATGATCTGTGGATTCCAACAAAGTGTAGGCTCTTTCTACCATTTTCTGGCCCTTGGGGAAGACAGCTTCATGCCAATTAACTCCATCCTTGGATATATACAAATCCAATTCTTCCATTGAGGTAGGTGATCGGGCGGCAGCGACAATGAACTTGTTGATAGTTCTGACGTCAATAATACCGTTTACGTCCTTGTCTTGGCTAAAATTGATTCTCTGAAGACCAGATTCAAAAAAGCTGTCAGACTGAACGAGGCGCGAACTGCGCATAGGATTATTGCCATTGTCGAATAGTTCGATACACATAATTTCCTTGGTTGGTGCATTCTTAAATTGTTCGGATGAGACGGTCCACAAACAGTTTTGAATGTTCGATCTCAATTTGTGGATGGTGGCAAAGTTATCCAATGTATAAAAGCTCTATAGGTCCCACCCATAACAGTAATTCAGTTTCAATGCCACATATCTTCATCAACGGTGGAAGGGTCTTACATCTGTTTGGCATCCTCCATACGAGGTCTGGCATTGTTGTCCGGCGAAGATCAGGTAATCAGAGCGTTCAGCATGAAAATTCAAGGCATACGGCACAGGTTGCAACGGAGTGGTAAACTTCGTCCATGTTGCGCCTTGATCATCTGTTTTCCAATGGGTGGTATCTGCTCCGAGTATATAAGCCTTTGATTTTTACAAAAAATACTGGGGTTAAAGGCAAGTTTCAGGAGGAAGCTGAGTCAATAGCGGCGAATCATTACCTTGTTCTTATCGAAGGGATGCTCAAAAACGGCTCGCGCTTCTTTGGGAACACCTTCTACAAGGGACCATGTTTTGCCCTGGTTGCTGGATCTCCATACAGACTGGAAATCGGCATCATGCAAAAGCATTACCTGTAATGAGAAACGTCTTGGTATTTGGGCTTGGCAAATGGCAGGTCATATTATGACAAGAGCAAGGACGTACCTCGGAATCTTTAAAGTAAAAATATGACGTTGGTGGATTGTCAAAAGACGTTTGAGAGACGTCCTGTGCCAGAGCAGGCCCGATGCTAGCCAAGCTCGCAAGCAGGGACAGCCCTGTCAAGGTCGCAGTGAGCAGTCGCATGGTCTGCTAATTGTATATTTACAAAGTACGAATGAAATAAAGCGTCTTAATGCGAACTGCAGAGGCAAAATCGGAATAACTCCAGAAAGAATAATCTGTTAGAGTGCAGTAGGACGAGAAGCAATGATGCACGGAGCCCGGACTCGCAGTACACCACTGTTACCCGTACGTGTCATGGTCGCTGTGACCACCTTTTTTTTATCGCCGCGCCACGGTGTGGTGCTAAAATCTCGTTCTCGTAACGTCAGCTATAAGAATCGACGCTGCCCATCCCCAAAGACAAAAGCACAGCTGATTATTTGTTATACAGGAGCAGCAAATACTATTGCTGTTATCGGCTCATTTTTTTTTTTTTTTGAGAACCATTCAATAAGATGTCTCTTGGATTTTCAACAGAATAAGAACAAAATTACAACAAATCTATCCGAAACGTCCCAAGAATTAAGCAGAAGGCTTGAGTTTGCTTGCAGCAGCAGCGGCAGTAGGCTTCTTTTGATTGACTTTGGCTTTTCGGTCCTTTTTCTTCAATGCGTCCATATATGCCTTGATTATATTACTGTATGCCTGCTGAAACTTCTCGTACTCTGTGCCGTTCACCTAAAAAAAAAATAACAAACCCGTTGGTTAGTTCAATCTGCCCACAACAAATCAATGGCCTACTTTGAACAAGTCACCTACCCTAGTGCTAATGTTTTCATTTTTGAACTTTGCTCTTATAAGACACACATACTCTTTGTCATCGTCTGCTGATGTCTCTGTAGCTTCGGTCATGGTGGTATCTTCCAGCTTGCGCTTTCGCTGGCCTTGTGATGGCTCTCGGGTTACTATCCAATGAGCATATTAGTATACTTGCTGCAAGGGTTGCGTTTTTCTCGATCTCTCGGCTGCTTACATCGCTTCATCGTGACATTAACAGTGCCTGACGTTTTGGCTCGTTGATAAAACTGGCCCAATTCAACAGTGAACTAAACAGATGAAAGATCGAAACCAGCGATCGTACAAGGATCTGATTAATGCCTGATGGTTACAAAAGTTGCCACATCTTTGACACTGTTTCATACCGGTATGGGGTCTAATTCCTTCATGGTCGATGGCGATCTGTTCGTGCCAATACCTTTTGAGGTTCAGCTCCAAGTGATAGTGGAATTCAGGAAAAGTTGAAGGCGTCACTGTTTATATGACAAAATACAAGTTTTTATTTATGCGTAAAAAAGAATCAAAATTGGGCGTTCAAAGGTTCAGTTACTGACAGATATCATTTCCAGGGCATATCAATTGAGAAAGCTCCTTTGCTCTTTTGATGTACCTTAAATTGCGAACCTTCCTTCTGTGCAAATACAATCTCGCGGTCGTCATCAGCAGACTTCAATACGAAGCTCAAAGTATTGTATGCTGGCTTGAAGTTTTGGTGAACAACGCTTATATCCAAAGTGATGGTCTTCGCAGTGGAGCGCATTGAAATTTCCAACTCTGTATACTCCTTTGCATCAGTATGCTTAGTGCTGATACCATCATCCTCGACAAGTAGCTGCTTGTGCTCGACCTCGCCGGAGGACGAATGGGAGGGCCAAACTTCGATGACACGTTCATCATCAGCGCTGAAACCAACGTGCTGCATCGTCTTACCCAATGGAATAAGGGATGATTCACGGAAAAATGCAGGTGCTGCCTCAGCGTCAAGAGGAGCATCGACATCGATCTTCTGACCACCGGTATAATATTTTCCGGTTTGAAGATGGTACCAATTGTATGTCTTGGGAAGGTAGACTGTGCGCTTGGTCACGTTGGGCTCGTACACAGGTGCCACCATGAGGGACTCGCCAACCATGAACTCAAAGCTCTGCTGATGAGTTTCAGGATCGTCTTGACAGTGGTAGACAATAGGTCTAAGGACAGGCTGGCCCGTTCGGTGGAAGTTGACCAAAAGATTGTAAAGGAAAGGAATCAATCGGTATCTATAATGGATAGAGGAGCGAATCACTGGGAGAACCTCAGGATACTAATTTTTGAGAAATCAAAAGTTACGTTAGCTAACCATGGTAATTTATAAGGATCGTAGCTGGATGCACACTCACCGTCCAGGGTTCTGTTACAGAGTCATCAATGTTCCAAGAGTGAATGGAAAATCTTGGCATATAGATGGCTTGTTGCACCCATCGTACAAACAAGTCTGGATCTGGCTTTGGTCCGGCAAAACCACCAACGTCGTGACCATATCCTGCAGGGAAGATAGACAATGCAGCACTTGATCCCATAGGAACATTGTATTTGATGGTCTTCCAAGCTGTATAGTTGTCACCGCTCCATGTTTGGGGTACAATTTGATGAATGAATGGGGTGGCAGAACGTGTAATTACGAAAGGTCGCTTCTCGGGCCAGAATTCCCGAATAGCCTCATAAGATGATTGCGCCATCAACATGGTCAACAGGGGTGTGCCAACATAGCCAATCGCGGTGCGCTCAGTGGGCAACTTATGCAAAACATCAACCCAAGGGTGCTTCTCGCAAGCGATCGAAAAGTCATCGTCAGTCATGGTAAACTCGTTGTTGTCATTCCAGCAACCTTCAATTCCGTATTCCAACAACTGCTCCTTGACCTTGCTCTTCCAATAGTCGAATCCAGCAGGGGTAGTGAAATCAATGTATGCACTAGCACCCATCGTTCCTCTGCCACCCTTCCATTGCATGACTCGACCGGGTTTGCCTTCATCGTCCAATACATATCCACCTTGCTCTTTCATCAAATCGTAGTCTGGATGGCTCTCTAGCAACCATGGTTTAATGTTTGCAAAAAGATGAATGCCAGCTTTGCGGAGATTGTCGGTGAATGCCTTCGGGTCGGGGAATCGATTCAAGTTCCATGTGAAGACACATCGCTCCCCCTCCTCATTGACAGTATAACCAGAAGACAAATGCATTCCGTCACAGGGGATGTCATGCTTGTGGCAGTTTTGCGCAAATTCTTCGAGTGCTTCTTGAGCATTATCCACTTCAGCATATGCCATGGATGAGGCAAGATAGCCAAGTGAGTAGCGAGGGGGCAATTCCTTTGGTCTTCCCATCAGGTCAGAGAACTCTTGAACAACATCCTTAATTTCAGGACCCCAGAAGACATAGTAGTCGAGCGGACCACAATCAGCATTGTAGTACTTGTAGGGACCCCACATCTTGTTAACAGAAGTTTATATCAGTTTACCTCTCCACTTGACAGTAAGGTGGAAAGAGCATTAACTTACCGCGTCATTTTCATCGCCAAGATCGAAGCTCGATCGTGTAAAGTTGTTATAGTATATTCCATGAGCCTTCTTGGAGGTTCCGGAGAGCGTAATATAGAACGGACAAAACTTGTAAAGTGGATCCATATTCTCAGCATCGTACCCCATACAGTCAAGTCTCTCTAAGCGGAAGCGTCTTCCATGTAAATCCAAATCACCAGATCGTTCTCCTAGACCATAGTAATGATCCTTTACGTTTCGTCGGGTATAGTGCCAGATGGCTCCGGTCTTTGGGTCATAAGGATATGCGCGGCAAGCCAAGTCTTCCGCAAAGGGGGTCTCTAAATCGTCGTTGTAGTACCAAGTCAAGTAGAAGTCCGGGCTATAGTTGACCTTGACCGTGATCTTGCTTGTCTTTATAGAGAGTGATGATTGAGTGTCATCTGCGACTTCAAAGTCCTTAAACGAGGAGGATACAGCTTCCTTCAGACACCCTTCGTGAGAGAAATGGTGCTGTACACGGATCACACAGTCGCTGACAACATGAACTTGGATGGTGTTGTCACCACTGTCAAACTTGACAGGGTTTGACGATGATTTATCAAGGGAAAAGTTGGTTGGGTTTTTTTGTTTCATGCTGAAAGGAACAACCTCGCTGTGGGGCGAATTCCTCTGAGCCGCGAGTTTTAAAAAGCTGGCGGCTGAAATTTACCTCAAAAGTCCCGACCATACTAACTTGTTGGACGGGCAGATGTCAAAGCTTAATTGATTGAGTGCCCCATGTATGTTAAGGGGTAATGCGAAGTATCTAACACTGTTTGAAAATGGTAGGAATGCATGCTTTCACCAGCATAATTCTTAACGGTACTTCCATTGCAGTGTTTAGTCACTGCACGAATGGGCTTCTTATGGCAATGAAAGCTTGCCGGCAAAGCTGAAGGAGCATAAAACTACAAACTGTGTTTTTCGGGTGTGAACAAAGGAGTTCTATCGGGGATGGGTTCACAACTACTAGTAAAATTACAATGAAATAGATCGCAATTTAAAGGTACTTGTTACTTTCAAGGGCAATTTGTTTGAACTCAAAAGTAGTTGTCAATTTGCGATCTCCATACCTTGGACGACGGTATTTGGATGCTCAAAGAGTTACATGATCATTTTCGCGTGTACTCTTACGGAAGCCCGAATCCCTGGCGGCCGTCGGGTATAGACCTAATGTCTTCAATGGATATTATTTGACGGGGTTTATGTTTGCGATTCGGGCTGTCCCGCAAATGGTGAATGATCCATATACGGAGAAACGGAGCAAACAAACGACGGCTTTTGTTAAACTCAATGTGCATGATTAAGCTCAGTTTCGACTCATGTTGGCCAAGACAATTGGCATGATGCCGCCCGCTACTCATGAACGCTTCGGAGCTTGCCATTTTGCCAGTCGCATATTTTTTGGAAAGAAACCCAAAAAATTTGGGTACCATTTCGAGTCCAGCCATGCTGTCAGGCCCGTTCAGAAAAAGGCAAACATTTTGTCGTAATTGCTTGCGCATACTTTACAGCTCCGCAAGCAAGGCTAATGAATCAACGTCAATGGTTCTTGGCTGAAATTTTTCCATATTACTCTTCTTTCCATAACCAAAATGAATCCTCTACGACAAGCACAAGAAAACAACTTTCAAAAGAGCCAACAAGTAGAACTGCACGCTCAGCCTGATTCCCAGCCACGAAAAAGTGTATCTGACAGTCCCATTGAACCAATGCCTCACGGAGTAAATCGAATAGAAGCATTAAAAAACCTAGGCGCCACTTTCGAGGAGGGAAATCATGAAGTCGCGAAGATAGCAACGCCTATAGAGGAGACACCAGTACCCAGTTTTGTAGATCCAGACCAGGTTGATGTAAGTTGTCGCGATAATAATGAGAGGCAATGGAAATAAAACCGCTGACTGACATGGCATTATAGCGCTTAGCTCGAGGACAACGGCCCAAGAATATGCATGACATAGCAAAGGAGGCAGTGGCAGAATAATATCTAAATGAAAAATTGTATTGTACATATTCAGCATCGCAGCAATCGTTAGAACACGGAAATCTAAATGCTTAAATCTTGAAGCTGTTGCACTCTCTCTATAAATTGTCTAATTTTGATCACCATTATAACCATGATATTGGATGGATCCTTTTCATTATTTGTATCGAACACTGTTTCAATGAGGGGAATCCAGTGATGTTGCATGATGTCAATCATCTTCACGCACTTGTCGAGGCAAGACGGAGCAATAGGTTGAAGTTGGGTACCGTCATGCAGGTGCATTGAGCTCATACTTTCGTCGAGTTGAACTTCGTCTTCACTATCACTAGAGTCTTCACTAGCATCCTCCTTTACCTTTCTTGCCACCTTTGGATTGGTTTCTTTCAGAAGGACATCAATGCAAATATCAGCTATGTGCCAGCTGGCAATAAAGGATGACATCTTGGTGCCATTCTGATTCACTTCAGGAGTATCGTTCAAGTGGCTGGGCGCTGTAAATAGGTTCTTGTCGAGCCAGTCTATATATACATAGGCTTCATCAAATCCTTTCTCTAGCATGCCGAGTCGCTTCGCTAAACCGCTACTAAAGTACGCAGGAAATAGTTGCAAGTGATAGGCAGACAGCAAATAGTGGAAGTAAGCGAATGTCCAATGATTTTTGGGTATGGGAGGAACTGGATCTTTAAGTTCGCCATCGCTATCGTAAGGGTCGGTGGATGGATCAAGTAGAGACATTAGATATGGTTCCATCATGCGTATCATACTTTGCTCCGGTGTGCCTTTAACATGGACTCCGAAAGCGATAGCAACTTGTTGAACGTTGTGCTCTCTTCCACAGGCAATGAAATCTATTTCGTCCACATTGAATTTTTGTTTGCAGTCTAGACAGGTCCATTGTCGCTGTTCATCGGGAGCGACTCCACCTTCTCGGAAGCAACGATCACTGCTGCATTTTTGACATTGAACGCCTCTAGCCCAGTCGAAATCTATGCATCGATCGCAATTACAGTTGAAGAATTTGAAGTTCCAGGTTTTGTGTCGCCGGGATTGAGTAGTACCACAAAGAAGACCGCCGAGACTAGTATCGTCTTCAGGAAGGTAAGAAAACGTCAACAAATCGCCTGACTTAACATCATTGATCAAAGTGAGGATCATTGTGTTAGTCGCTGGTTCATATCGAAGAAACATGTTGGGTGAGCATGAATGAGCAAACTTTGACCCCCACGGCAACAGTATGATCTTGGACAGCATTCTCGAACCAGGTTCAGATGGCCAGAAAGTGGGCTCTAGTGGTGATCTACTGACAGCTATCTTTTGTTGGTAGTCTGCCCGGCGTTGTTTGCGCTTACTGTGAGTCTGTAGTGTACGGTTGTTCTCATAAGCAACGGTATGAGCATTAGAATAGATCTTGAGCACAAATGAAATTAAATCGGCAGCTTGAATGTGGCCGAAAGCAGGTATGTCAAGGATGGCTTTCTCAACAGTTCTGCGAATCAAAGCTACTGTGGAGTGATCTGCCCATTCGGTGAGATCAGGATAATAAAAAAAATTCAGGTTTGTCGCATCGCACATTTGTGGGCTTTTGCGTTGATTCGAGGTAGGAGGTGGACTTATGGACAAATAAGCAACCATAGCAGCAGGAACACCAGGACAGAATGCTGATACTGGCTTTGTCGAGTCTTCATCCTCGTCGTCCTCGTATTCAGAGTCGCTATCCCTTTCATCACTATCGTAACCGCTACTTTTTGATGAGGTTTTAATGTCTGGTGTCTGCTCTTGCTCGATTTCGAGGACAATAGCGCACAATTCATTCCAAATCTTCTTTGTATATTGTGGTGAAACTGAGGATCTGCCCTTGGGATTCAACTCGTATGAGATTATGGGCTTTTCTACCAGCACTTTAGTGCCTGCTTTTAGATCGGTTTTGGCAACTAGAGAAGGACCGACATTTGGACAATTTTTGAATTCCAAGGATTCGGCGAAAATTGTACGATTGACTACAGTGTCGAGATTGTAATCCCGGACATCACTTGATTGATACATTTAGTATTAGTCGCAGTGATCAGGAACCGAAGTTCGAGAGGTGTCAAGC